>NW_027314983.1:0-112487 GCF_023375885.2 Dermacentor andersoni
CACACACGCGAGACAGATGCGCACGGATTTTTGCGAAAACGCGTTTTAAGCATGCACATGCATCTTTTGGTAGACGCGGATAAAGTTTTCTGCAAAACCACAAGATATGCATGCAAATGGTGCTTTTGGCAGAACGCGCACGGGGATTTCTACCAAACGACGCGCTAAGCATGCCGATGCTGCTCTCTTTAGCACCCGCGCACGGATTTGTGCGAAAACGCGTTTTAAGCATGCACATGCATCTTTTGGTAGACGCGGATGAAGTTTTCTGCAAAACCACAAGATGTGCATGCAAATGGTGCTTTTGGCAGAACGCGCACGTGGATTTCTACCAAACGACATGCTAAGCATGCCGATGCTGCTCTTTTTAGCACCCGCGCACGGATTTTTGCGAAAACGCGTTTTAAGCATGCACATGCATCTTTTGGTAGACGCGGATGAAGTTTTCTGCAATACCACAAGATGTGCATGCAAATGGTGCTTTTGGCAGAACGCGCACGTGGATTTCTACCAAACGACGTGCTAAGTATGCCGATGCTGCTCTTTTTAGCACCCGCGCACGGATTTGTGCGAAAACGCGTTTTAAGCATGCACATGCATCTTTTGGTAGACGCGGATGAAGTTTTCTGCAAAACCACAAGATGTGCATGCAAATGGTGCTTTTGGCAGAACGCGCACGTGGATTTCTACCAAACGACGTGCTAAGCATGCCGATGCTGCTCTTTTTAGCACCCGCGCACGGATTTGTGCGAAAACGCCTTTTAAGCATGCACATGCTTCTTTTGGTAGACGCGGATGAAGTTTTCTGGAAAACCACAAGATGTGCATGCAAATGGTCCTTTTGGCAGAACGCGCACGTGGATTTCTACCAAATGACGTGCTAAGCATGCCGATGCTGCTCTTTTTAGCACCCGCGCACGGATTTGTGCGAAAACGCGTTTTAAGCATGCACATGCATCTTTTGGTAGACGCGGATGAAGTTTTCTGCAAAACCACAAGATGTGCATGCAAATGGTGCTTTTGGCAGAACGCGCACGTGGATTTCTACCAAACGACGTGCTAAGCATGCCGATGCTGCTCTTTTTAGCACCCGCGCACGGATTTGTGCGAAAACGCGTTTGAAGCATGCACATGCATCTTTTGGTAGACGCGGATGAAGTTTTCTGCAAAACCAGAAGATGTGCATGCAAATGGTGCTTTTGGCAGAACGCGCACGAGGATTTCTACCAAACGACGTGCTAAGCATGCCGATGCTGCTCTTTTTAGCACCCGCGCACGGATTTGTGCGAAAACGCGTTTTAAGCATGCACATGCATCTTTTGGTAGACGCGGATGAAGTTTTCTGCAAAACCACAAGATATGCATGCAAATGGTGCTTTTGGCAGAACGCGCACGTGGATTTCTACCAAACGACGTGCTAAGCATGCCGATGCTGCTCTCTTTAGCACCCGCGCACGGATTTGTGCGAAAACGCGTTTTAAGCATGCACATGCATCTTTTGGTAGACGCAGATGAAGTTTTCTGCAAAACCACAAGATGTGCATGCAAATGGTGCTTTTGGCAGAACGCGCACGTGGATTTCTACCAAACGACGTGCTAAGCGTGCCGATGCTGCTCTTTTTAGCACCCGCGCACGGATTTTTGCGAAAACGCGTTTTAAGCATGCACATGCATCTTTTGGTAGACGCGGATGAAGTTTTCTGCAATACCACAAGATGTGCATGCAAATGGTGCTTTTGGCAGAACGCGCACGTGGATTTCTACCAAACGACGTGCTAAGCATGCCGATGCTGCTCTTTTTAGCACCCGCGCACGGATTTGTGCGAAAACGCGTTTTAAGCATGCACATGCATCTTTTGGTAGACGCGGATGAAGTTTTCTGCAAAACCACAAGATGTGCATGCAAATGGTGCTTTTGGCAGAACGCGCACGTGGATTTCTACCAAACGACGTGCTAAGCATGCCGATGCTGCTCTTTTTAGCACCCGCGCACGGATTTGTGCGAAAACGCGTTTTAAGCATGCACATGCATCTTTTGGTAGACGCGGATGAAGTTTTCTGCAAAACCACAAGATGTGCATGCAAATGGTGCTTTTGGCAGAACGCGCACGTGGATTTCTACCAAACGAAGTGCTAAGCATGCCGATGCTGCTCTTTTTAGCACCCGCGCACGGATTTGTGCGAAAACGCGTTTTAAGGATGCACATGCATCTTTTGGTAGACGCGGATGAAGTTTTCTGCAAAACCACAAGATGTGCATGCAAATGGTGCTTTTGGCAGAACGCGCACATGGATTTCTACCAAACGACGTGCTAAGCATGCCGATGCTGCTCTTTTTAGCACCCGCGCACGGATTTTTGCGAAAACGCGTTTTAAGCATGCACATGCATCTTTTGGTAGACGCGGATAAAGTTTTCTGCAAAACCACAAGATATGCATGCAAATGGTGCTTTTGGCAGAACGCGCACGGGGATTTCTACCAAACGACGTGCTAAGCATGCCGATGCTGCTCTCTTTAGCACCCGCGCACGGATTTGTGCGAAAACGCGTTTTTAAGCATGCACATGCATCTTTTGGTAGACGCGGATGAAGTTTTCTGCAAAACCACAAGATGTGCATGCAAATGGTGCTTTTGGCAGAACGCGCACGTGGATTTCTACCAAACGACGTGCTAAGCATGCCGATGCTGCTCTTTTTAGCACCCGCGCACGGATTTTTGCGAGAACGCGTTTTAAGCATGCACATGCATCTTTTGGTAGACGCGGATGAAGTTTTCTGCAATACCACAAGATGTGCATGCAAATGGTGCTTTTGGCAGAACGCGCACGTGGATTTCTACCAAACGACGTGCTAAGTATGCCGATGCTGCTCTTTTTAGCACCCGCGCACGGATTTGTGCGAAAACGCGTTTTAAGCATGCACATGCATCTTTTGGTAGACGCGGATGAAGTTTTCTGCAAAACCACAAGATGTGCATGCAAATGGTGCTTTTGGCAGAACGCGCACGTGGATTTCTACCAAACGACGTGCTAAGCATGCCGATGCTGCTCTTTTTAGCACCCGCGCACGGATTTGTGCGAAAACGCCTTTTAAGCATGCACATGCTTCTTTTGGTAGACGCGGATGAAGTTTTCTGGAAAACCACAAGATGTGCATGCAAATGGTGCTTTTGGCAGAACGCGCACGTGGATTTCTACCAAACGAAGTGCTAAGCATGCCGATGCTGCTCTTTTTAGCACCCGCGCACGGATTTGTGCGAAAACGCGTTTTAAGGATGCACATGCATCTTTTGGTAGACGCGGATGAAGTTTTCTGCAAAACCACAAGATGTGCATGCAAATGGTGCTTTTGGCAGAACGCGCACATGGATTTCTACCAAACGACGTGCTAAGCATGCCGATGCTGCTCTTTTTAGCACCCGCGCACGGATTTTTGCGAAAACGCGTTTTAAGCATGCACATGCATCTTTTGGTAGACGCGGATAAAGTTTTCTGCAAAACCACAAGATATGCATGCAAATGGTGCTTTTGGCAGAACGCGCACGGGGATTTCTACCAAACGACGCGCTAAGCATGCCGATGCTGCTCTCTTTAGCACCCGCGCACGGATTTGTGCGAAAACGCGTTTTAAGCATGCACATGCATCTTTTGGTAGACGCGGATGAAGTTTTCTGCAAAACCACAAGATGTGCATGCAAATGGTGCTTTTGGCAGAACGCGCACGTGGATTTCTACCAAACGACATGCTAAGCATGCCGATGCTGCTCTTTTTAGCACCCGCGCACGGATTTTTGCGAAAACGCGTTTTAAGCATGCACATGCATCTTTTGGTAGACGCGGATGAAGTTTTCTGCAATACCACAAGATGTGCATGCAAATGGTGCTTTTGGCAGAACGCGCACGTGGATTTCTACCAAACGACGTGGTAAGTATGCCGATGCTGCTCTTTTTAGCACCCGCGCACGGATTTGTGCGAAAACGCGTTTTAAGCATGCACATGCATCTTTTGGTAGACGCGGATGAAGTTTTCTGCAAAACCACAAGATGTGCATGCAAATGGTGCTTTTGGCAGAACGCGCACGTGGATTTCTACCAAACGACGTGCTAAGCATGCCGATGCTGCTCTTTTTAGCACCCGCGCACGGATTTGTGCGAAAACGCCTTTTAAGCATGCACATGCTTCTTTTGGTAGACGCGGATGAAGTTTTCTGGAAAACCACAAGATGTGCATGCAAATGGTCCTTTTGGCAGAACGCGCACGTGGATTTCTACCAAATGACGTGCTAAGCATGCCGATGCTGCTCTTTTTAGCACCCGCGCACGGATTTGTGCGAAAACGCGTTTTAAGCATGCACATGCATCTTTTGGTAGACGCGGATGAAGTTTTCTGCAAAACCACAAGATGTGCATGCAAATGGTGCTTTTGGCAGAACGCGCACGTGGATTTCTACCAAACGACGTGCTAAGCATGCCGATGCTGCTCTTTTTAGCACCCGCGCACGGATTTGTGCGAAAACGCGTTTGAAGCATGCACATGCATCTTTTGGTAGACGCGGATGAAGTTTTCTGCAAAACCAGAAGATGTGCATGCAAATGGTGCTTTTGGCAGAACGCGCACGAGGATTTCTACCAAACGACGTGCTAAGCATGCCGATGCTGCTCTTTTTAGCACCCGCGCACGGATTTGTGCGAAAACGCGTTTTAAGCATGCACATGCATCTTTTGGTAGACGCGGATGAAGTTTTCTGCAAAACCACAAGATGTGCATGCAAATGGTGCTTTTGGCAGAACGCGCACGTGGATTTCTACCAAACGACGTGCTAAGCATGCCGATGCTGCTCTATTTAGCACCCGCGCACGGATTTGTGCGAAAACGCGTTTTAAGCATGCACATGCATCTTTTGGTAGACGCGGATGAAGTTTTCTGCAAAACCACAAGATGTGCATGCAAATGGTGCTTTTGGCAGAACGCGCACGTGGATTTCTACCAAACGACGTGCTAAGCATGCCGATGCTGCTCTTTTTAGCACCCGCGCACGGATTTGTGCGAAAACGCGTTTTATGCATGCACATGCATCTTTTGGTAGACGCGGATGAAGTTTTCTGCAAAACCACAAGATGTGCATGCAAATGGTGCTTTTGGCAGAACGCGCACGTGGATTTCTACCAAACGACGTGCTAAGCATGCCGATGCTGCTCTTTTTAGCACCCGCGCACAGATTTGTGCGAAAACGCGTTTTAAGCATGCACATGCATCTTTTGGTAGACGCGGATGAAGTTTTCTGCAAAACCACAAGATGTGCTTGCAAATGGTGCTTTTGGCAGAACGCGCACGTGGATTTCTACCAAACGACGTGCTAAGCATGCCGATGCTGCTCTTTTTAGCACCCGCACACGGATTTCTGCGAAAACGCGTTTTAAGCATGCACATGCATCTTTTGGTAGACGCGGATGAAGTTTTCTGCAAAACCACAAGATGTGCATGCAAATGGTGCTTTTGGCAGAACGCGCACGTGGATTTCTACCAAACGACGTGCTAAGCATGCCGATGCTGCTCTTTTTAGCACCCGCGCACGGATTTGTGCGAAAACGCGTTTTAAGCATGCACATGCATCTTTTGGTAGACGCGGATGAAGTTTTCTGCAAAACCACAAGATGTGCATGCAAATGGTGCTTTTGGCAGAACGCGCACATGGATTTCTACCAAACGACGTGCTAAGCATGCCGATGCTGCTCTTTTTAGCACCCGCGCACGGATTTGTGCGAAAACGCGTTTTAAGCATGCACATGCATCTTTTGGTAGACGCGGATAAAGTTTTCTGCAAAACCACAAGATATGCATGCAAATGGTGCTTTTGGCAGAACGCGCACGTGGATTTCTACCAAACGACGTGCTAAGCATGCCGATGCTGCTCTCTTTAGCACCCGCGCACGGATTTTTGCGAAAACGCGTTTTAAGCATGCACATGCATCTTTTGGTAGACGCGGATGAAGTTTTCTGCAATACCACAAGATGTGCATGCAAATGGTGCTTTTGGCAGAACGCGCACGTGGATTTCTACCAAACGACGTGCTAAGTATGCCGATGCTGCTCTTTTTAGCACCCGCGCACGGATTTGTGCGAAAACGCGTTTTAAGCATGCACATGCATCTTTTGGTAGACGCGGATGAAGTTTTCTGCAAAACCACAAGATGTGCATGCAAATGGTGCTTTTGGCAGAACGCGCACGTGGATTTCTACCAAACGACGTGCTAAGCATGCCGATGCTGCTCTTTTTAGCACCCGCGCACGGATTTGTGCGAAAACGCCTTTTAAGCATGCACATGCTTCTTTTGGTAGACGCGGATGAAGTTTTCTGGAAAACCACAAGATGTGCATGCAAATGGTCCTTTTGGCAGAACGCGCACGTGGATTTCTACCAAATGACGTGCTAAGCATGCCGATGCTGCTCTTTTTAGCACCCGCGCACGGATTTGTGCGAAAACGCGTTTTAAGCATGCACATGCATCTTTTGGTAGACGCGGATGAAGTTTTCTGCAAAACCACAAGATGTGCTTGCAAATGGTGCTTTTGGCAGAACGCGCACGTGGATTTCTACCAAACGACGTGCTAAGCATGCCGATGCTGCTCTTTTTAGCACCCGCGCACGGATTTGTGCGAAAACGCGTTTGAAGCATGCACATGCATCTTTTGGTAGACGCGGATGAAGTTTTCTGCAAAACCAGAAGATGTGCATGCAAATGGTGCTTTTGGCAGAACGCGCACGAGGATTTCTACCAAACGACGTGCTAAGCATGCCGATGCTGCTCTTTTTAGCACCCGCGCACGGATTTGTGCGAAAACGCGTTTCAAGCATGCACATGCATCTTTTGGTAGACGCGGATGAAGTTTTCTGCAAAACCACAAGATGTGCATGCAAATGGTGCTTTTGGCAGAACGCGCACGTGGATTTCTACCAAACGACGTGCTAAGCATGCCGATGCTGCTCTATTTAGCACCCGCGCACGGATTTGTGCGAAAACGCGTTTTAAGCATGCACATGCATCTTTTGGTAGACGCGGATGAAGTTTTCTGCAAAACCACAAGATGTGCGTGCAAATGGTGCTTTTGGCAGAACGCGCACGTGGATTTCTACCAAACGACGTGCTAAGCATGCCGATGCTGCTCTTTTTAGCACCCGCGCACGGATTTGTGCGAAAACGCGTTTTATGCATGCACATGCATCTTTTGGTAGACGCGGATGAAGTTTTCTGCAAAACCACAAGATGTGCATGCAAATGGTGCTTTTGGCAGAACGCGCACGTGGATTTCTACCAAACGACGTGCTAAGCATGCCGATGCTGCTCTTTTTAGCACCCGCGCACGGATTTGTGCGAAAACGCGTTTTAAGCATGCACATGCATCTTTTGGTAGACGCGGATGAAGTTTTCTGCAAAACCACAAGATGTGCTTGCAAATGGTGCTTTTGGCAGAACGCGCACGTGGATTTCTACCAAACGACGTGCTAAGCATGCCGATGCTGCTCTTTTTAGCACCCGCACACGGATTTCTGCGAAAACGCGTTTTAAGCATGCACATGCATCTTTTGGTAGACGCGGATGAAGTTTTCTGCAAAACCACAAGATGTGCATGCAAATGGTGCTTTTGGCAGAACGCGCACGTGGATTTCTACCAAACGACGTGCTAAGCATGCCGATGCTGCTCTTTTTAGCACCCGCGCACGGATTTGTGCGAAAACGCGTTTTAAGCATGCACATGCATCTTTTGGTAGACGCGGATGAAGTTTTCTGCAAAACCACAAGATGTGCATGCAAATGGTGCTTTTGGCAGAACGCGCACATGGATTTCTACCAAACGACGTGCTAAGCATGCCGATGCTGCTATTTTTAGCACCCGCGCACGCATTTGTGCGAAAACGCGTTTTAAGCATGCACATGCATCTTTTGGTAGACGCGGATAAAGTTTTCTGCAAAACCACAAGATATGCATGCAAATGGTGCTTTTGGCAGAACGCGCACGTGGATTTCTACCAAACGACGTGCTAAGCATGCCGATGCTGCTCTCTTTAGCACCCGCGCACGGATTTTTGCGAAAACGCGTTTTAAGCATGCACATGCATCTTTTGGTAGACGCGGATGAAGTTTTCTGCAATACCACAAGATGTGCATGCAAATGGTGCTTTTGGCAGAACGCGCACGTGGATTTCTACCAAACGACGTGCTAAGTATGCCGATGCTGCTCTTTTTAGCACCCGCGCACGGATTTGTGCGAAAACGCGTTTTAAGCATGCACATGCATCTTTTGGTAGACGCGGATGAAGTTTTCTGCAAAACCACAAGATGTGCATGCAAATGGTGCTTTTGGCAGAACGCGCACGTGGATTTCTACCAAACGACGTGCTAAGCATGCCGATGCTGCTCTTTTTAGCACCCGCGCACGGATTTGTGCGAAAACGCCTTTTAAGCATGCACATGCTTCTTTTGGTAGACGCGGATGAAGTTTTCTGGAAAACCACAAGATGTGCATGCAAATGGTCCTTTTGGCAGAACGCGCACGTGGATTTCTACCAAATGACGTGCTAAGCATGCCGATGCTGCTCTTTTTAGCACCCGCGCACGGATTTGTGCGAAAACGCGTTTTAAGCATGCACATGCATCTTTTGGTAGACGCGGATGAAGTTTTCTGCAAAACCACAAGATGTGCATGCAAATGGTGCTTTTGGCAGAACGCGCACGTGGATTTCTACCAAACGACGTGCTAAGCATGCCGATGCTGCTCTTTTTAGCACCCGCGCACGGATTTGTGCGAAAACGCCTTTTAAGCATGCACATGCTTCTTTTGGTAGACGCGGATGAAGTTTTCTGGAAAACCACAAGATGTGCATGCAAATGGTCCTTTTGGCAGAACGCGCACGTGGATTTCTACCAAATGACGTGCTAAGCATGCCGATGCTGCTCTTTTTAGCACCCGCGCACGGATTTGTGCGAAAACGCGTTTTAAGCATGCACATGCATCTTTTGGTAGACGCGGATGAAGTTTTCTGCAAAACCACAAGATGTGCATGCAAATGGTGCTTTTGGCAGAACGCGCACGTGGATTTCTACCAAACGACGTGCTAAGCATGCCGATGCTGCTCTTTTTAGCACCCGCGCACGGATTTGTGCGAAAACGCGTTTGAAGCATGCACATGCATCTTTTGGTAGACGCGGATGAAGTTTTCTGCAAAACCAGAAGATGTGCATGCAAATGGTGCTTTTGGCAGAACGCGCACGAGGATTTCTACCAAACGACGTGCTAAGCATGCCGATGCTGCTCTTTTTAGCACCCGCGCACGGATTTGTGCGAAAACGCGTTTTAAGCATGCACATGAATCTTTTGGTAGACGCGGATGAAGTTTTCTGCAAAACCACAAGATGTGCATGCAAGTGGTGCTTTTGGCAGAACGCGCACGTGGATTTCTACCAAACGACGTGCTAAGCATGCCGATGCTGCTCTATTTAGCACCCGCGCACGGATTTGTGCGAAAACGCATTTTAAGCATGCACATGCATCTTTTGGTAGACGCGGATGAAGTTTTCTGCAAAACCACAAGATGTGCATGCAAATGGTGCTTTTGGCAGAACGCGCACGTGGATTTCTACCAAACGACGTGCTAAGCATGCCGATGCTGCTCTTTTTAGCACCCGCGCACGGATTTGTGCGAAAACGCGTTTTATGCATGCACATGCATCTTTTGGTAGACGCGGATGAAGTTTTCTGCAAAACCACAAGATGTGCATGCAAATGGTGCTTTTGGCAGAACGCGCACGTGGATTTCTACCAAACGACGTGCTAAGCATGCCGATGCTGCTCTTTTTAGCACCCGCGCACGGATTTCTGCGAAAACGCGTTTTAAGCATGCACATGCATCTTTTGGTAGACGCGGATGAAGTTTTCTGCAAAACCACAAGATGTGCATGCAAATGGTGCTTTTGGCAGAACGCGCACGTGGATTTCTACCAAACGACGTGCTAAGCATGCCGATGCTGCTCTTTTTAGCACCCGCGCACGGATTTGTGCGAAAACGCGTTTTAAGCATGCACATGCATCTTTTGGTAGACGCGGATGAAGTTTTCTGCAAAACCACAAGATGTGCATGCAAATGGTGCTTTTGGCAGAACGCGCACATGGATTTCTACCAAACGACGTGCTAAGCATGCCGATGCTGCTCTTTTTAGCACCCGCGCACGGATTTGTGCGAAAACGCGTTTTAAGCATGCACATGCATCTTTTGGTAGACGCGGATGAAGTTTTCTGCAAAACCACAAGATGTGCATGCAAATGGTGCTTTTGGCAGAACGCGCACGTGGATTTCTACCAAACGACGTGCTAAGCGTGCCGATGCTGCTCTTTTTAGCACCCGCGCACGGATTTTTGCGAAAACGCGTTTTAAGCATGCACATGCATCTTTCGGTAGACGCGGATGAAGTTTTCTGCAATACCACAAGATGTGCATGCAAATGGTGCTTTTGGCAGAACGCGCACGTGGATTTCTACCAAACGACGTGCTAAGCATGCCGATGCTGCTCTTTTTAGCACCCGCGCACGGATTTGTGCGAAAACGCGTTTTAAGCATGCACATGCATCTTTTGGTAGACGCGGATGAAGTTTTCTGCAAAACCACAAGATGTGCATGCAGATGGTGCTTTTGGCAGAACGCGCACGTGGATTTCTACCAAACGACGTGCTAAGCATGCCGATGCTGCTCTTTTTAGCACCCGCGCACGGATTTGTGCGAAAACGCGTTTTAAGCATGCACATGCATCTTTTGGTAGACGCGGATGAAGTTTTCTGCAAAACCACAAGATGTGCATGCAAATGGTGCTTTTGGCAGAACGCGCACGTGGATTTCTACCAAACGACGTGCTAAGCATGCCGATGCTGCTCTTTTTAGCACCCGCGCACGGATTTGTGCGAAAACGCGTTTTATGCATGCACATGCATCTTTTGGTAGACGCGGATAAACTTTTCTGCAAAACCACAAGATGTGCATGCAAATGGTGCTTTTGGCAGAACGCGCACGTGGATTTCTACCAAACGACGTGCTAAGCATGCCGATGCTGCTCTTTTTAGCACCCGCGCACGGATTTCTGCGAAAACGCGTTTTAAGCATGCACATGCATCTTTTGGTAGACGCGGATGAAGTTTTCTGCAAAACCAGAAGATGTGCATGCAAATGGTGCTTTTGGCAGAACGCGCACGTGGATTTCTACCAAAAGACGTGCTAAGCATGCCGATGCTGCTCTTTTTAGCACCCGCGCACGGATTTGTGCGAAAACGCGTTTTAAGCATGCACATGCATCTTTTGGTAGACGCGGATGAAGTTTTCTGCAAAACCACAAAATGTGCATGCAAATGGTGCTTTTGGCAGAACGCGCACATGGATTTCTACCAAACGACGTGCTAAGCATGCCGATGCTGCTCTTTTTAGCACCCGCGCACGGATTTTTGCGAAAACGCGTTTTAAGCATGCACATGCATCTTTTGGTAGACGCGGATAAAGTTTTCTGCAAAACCACAAGATATGCATGCAAATGGTGCTTTTGGCAGAACGCGCACGTGGATTTCTACCAAACGACGTGCTAAGCATGCCGATGCTGCTCTCTTTAGCACCCGCGCACGGATTTGTGCGAAAACGCGTTTTAAGCATGCACATGCATCTTTTGGTAGACGCGGATGAAGTTTTCTGCAAAACCACAAGATGTGCATGCAAATGGTGCTTTTGGCAGAACGCGCACGTGGATTTCTACCAAACGACGTGCTAAGCATGCCGATGCTGCTCTTTTTAGCACCCGCGCACGGATTTGTGCGAAAACGCGTTTTAAGCATGCACATGCATCTTTTGGTAGACGCGGATGAAGTTTTCTGCAAAACCACAAGATGTGCATGCAAATGGTGCTTTTGGCAGAACGCGCACATGGATTTCTACCAAACGACGTGCTAAGCATGCCGATGCTGCTCTTTTTAGCACCCGCGCACGGATTTGTGCGAAAACGCGTTTTAAGCATGCACATGCATCTTTTGGTAGACGCGGATAAAGTTTTCTGCAAAACCACAAGATATGCATGCAAATGGTGCTTTTGGCAGAACGCGCACGTGGATTTCTACCAAACGACGTGCTAAGCATGCCGATGCTGCTCTCTTTAGCACCCGCGCACGGATTTTTGCGAAAACGCGTTTTAAGCATGCACATGCATCTTTTGGTAGACGCGGATGAAGTTTTCTGCAATACCACAAGATGTGCATGCAAATGGTGCTTTTGGCAGAACGCGCACGTGGATTTCTACCAAACGACGTGCTAAGTATGCCGATGCTGCTCTTTTTAGCACCCGCGCACGGATTTGTGCGAAAACGCGTTTTAAGCATGCACATGCATCTTTTGGTAGACGCGGATGAAGTTTTCTGCAAAACCACAAGATGTGCATGCAAATGGTGCTTTTGGCAGAACGCGCACGTGGATTTCTACCAAACGACGTGCTAAGCATGCCGATGCTGCTCTTTTTAGCACCCGCGCACGGATTTGTGCGAAAACGCCTTTTAAGCATGCACATGCTTCTTTTGGTAGACGCGGATGAAGTTTTCTGGAAAACCACAAGATGTGCATGCAAATGGTCCTTTTGGCAGAACGCGCACGTGGATTTCTACCAAATGACGTGCTAAGCATGCCGATGCTGCTCTTTTTAGCACCCGCGCACGGATTTGTGCGAAAACGCGTTTTAAGCATGCACATGCATCTTTTGGTAGACGCGGATGAAGTTTTCTGCAAAACCACAAGATGTGCATGCAAATGGTGCTTTTGGCAGAACGCGCACGTGGATTTCTACCAAACGACGTGCTAAGCATGCCGATGCTGCTCTTTTTAGCACCCGCGCACGGATTTGTGCGAAAACGCGTTTGAAGCATGCACATGCATCTTTTGGTAGACGCGGATGAAGTTTTCTGCAAAACCAGAAGATGTGCATGCAAATGGTGCTTTTGGCAGAACGCGCACGAGGATTTCTACCAAACGACGTGCTAAGCATGCCGATGCTGCTCTTTTTAGCACCCGCGCACGGATTTGTGCGAAAACGCGTTTCAAGCATGCACATGCACCTTTTGGTAGACGCGGATGAAGTTTTCTGCAAAACCACAAGATGTGCATGCAAATGGTGCTTTTGGCAGAACGCGCACGTGGATTTCTACCAAACGACGTGCTAAGCATGCCGATGCTGCTCTATTTAGCACCCGCGCACGGATTTGTGCGAAAACGCGTTTTAAGCATGCACATGCATCTTTTGGTAGACGCGGATGAAGTTTTCTGCAAAACCACAAGATGTGCGTGCAAATGGTGCTTTTGGCAGAACGCGCACGTGGATTTCTACCAAACGACGTGCTAAGCATGCCGATGCTGCTCTTTTTAGCACCCGCGCACGGATTTGTGCGAAAACGCGTTTTATGCATGCACATGCATCTTTTGGTAGACGCGGATGAAGTTTTCTGCAAAACCACAAGATGTGCATGCAAATGGTGCTTTTGGCAGAACGCGCACGTGGATTTCTACCAAACGACGTGCTAAGCATGCCGATGCTGCTCTTTTTAGCACCCGCGCACGGATTTGTGCGAAAACGCGTTTTAAGCATGCACATGCATCTTTTGGTAGACGCGGATGAAGTTTTCTGCAAAACCACAAGATGTGCTTGCAAATGGTGCTTTTGGCAGAACGCGCACGTGGATTTCTACCAAACGACGTGCTAAGCATGCCGATGCTGCTCTTTTTAGCACCCGCACACGGATTTCTGCGAAAACGCGTTTTAAGCATGCACATGCATCTTTTGGTAGACGCGGATGAAGTTTTCTGCAAAACCACAAGATGTGCATGCAAATGGTGCTTTTGGCAGAACGCGCACGTGGATTTCTACCAAACGACGTGCTAAGCATGCCGATGCTGCTCTTTTTAGCACCCGCGCACGGATTTGTGCGAAAACGCGTTTTAAGCATGCACATGCATCTTTTGGTAGACGCGGATGAAGTTTTCTGCAAAACCACAAGATGTGCATGCAAATGGTGCTTTTGGCAGAACGCGCACATGGATTTCTACCAAACGACGTGCTAAGCATGCCGATGCTGCTATTTTTAGCACCCGCGCACGCATTTGTGCGAAAACGCGTTTTAAGCATGCACATGCATCTTTTGGTAGACGCGGATAAAGTTTTCTGCAAAACCACAAGATATGCATGCAAATGGTGCTTTTGGCAGAACGCGCACGTGGATTTCTACCAAACGACGTGCTAAGCATGCCGATGCTGCTCTCTTTAGCACCCGCGCACGGATTTTTGCGAAAACGCGTTTTAAGCATGCACATGCATCTTTTGGTAGACGCGGATGAAGTTTTCTGCAATACCACAAGATGTGCATGCAAATGGTGCTTTTGGCAGAACGCGCACGTGGATTTCTACCAAACGACGTGCTAAGTATGCCGATGCTGCTCTTTTTAGCACCCGCGCACGGATTTGTGCGAAAACGCGTTTTAAGCATGCACATGCATCTTTTGGTAGACGCGGATGAAGTTTTCTGCAAAACCACAAGATGTGCATGCAAATGGTGCTTTTGGCAGAACGCGCACGTGGATTTCTACCAAACGACGTGCTAAGCATGCCGATGCTGCTCTTTTTAGCACCCGCGCACGGATTTGTGCGAAAACGCCTTTTAAGCATGCACATGCTTCTTTTGGTAGACGCGGATGAAGTTTTCTGGAAAACCACAAGATGTGCATGCAAATGGTCCTTTTGGCAGAACGCGCACGTGGATTTCTACCAAATGACGTGCTAAGCATGCCGATGCTGCTCTTTTTAGCACCCGCGCACGGATTTGTGCGAAAACGCGTTTTAAGCATGCACATGCATCTTTTGGTAGACGCGGATGAAGTTTTCTGCAAAACCACAAGATGTGCATGCAAATGGTGCTTTTGGCAGAACGCGCACGTGGATTTCTACCAAACGACGTGCTAAGCATGCCGATGCTGCTCTTTTTAGCACCCGCGCACGGATTTGTGCGAAAACGCCTTTTAAGCATGCACATGCTTCTTTTGGTAGACGCGGATGAAGTTTTCTGGAAAACCACAAGATGTGCATGCAAATGGTCCTTTTGGCAGAACGCGCACGTGGATTTCTACCAAATGACGTGCTAAGCATGCCGATGCTGCTCTTTTTAGCACCCGCGCACGGATTTGTGCGAAAACGCGTTTTAAGCATGCACATGCATCTTTTGGTAGACGCGGATGAAGTTTTCTGCAAAACCACAAGATGTGCATGCAAATGGTGCTTTTGGCAGAACGCGCACGTGGATTTCTACCAAACGACGTGCTAAGCATGCCGATGCTGCTCTTTTTAGCACCCGCGCACGGATTTGTGCGAAAACGCGTTTGAAGCATGCACATGCATCTTTTGGTAGACGCGGATGAAGTTTTCTGCAAAACCAGAAGATGTGCATGCAAATGGTGCTTTTGGCAGAACGCGCACGAGGATTTCTACCAAACGACGTGCTAAGCATGCCGATGCTGCTCTTTTTAGCACCCGCGCACGGATTTGTGCGAAAACGCGTTTTAAGCATGCACATGCATCTTTTGGTAGACGCGGATGAAGTTTTCTGCAAAACCACAAGATGTGCATGCAAGTGGTGCTTTTGGCAGAACGCGCACGTGGATTTCTACCAAACGACGTGCTAAGCATGCCGATGCTGCTCTATTTAGCACCCGCGCACGGATTTGTGCGAAAACGCGTTTTAAGCATGCACATGCATCTTTTGGTAGACGCGGATGAAGTTTTCTGCAAAACCACAAGATGTGCATGCAAATGGTGCTTTTGGCAGAACGCGCACGTGGATTTCTACCAAACGACGTGCTAAGCATGCCGATGCTGCTCTTTTTAGCACCCGCGCACGGATTTGTGCGAAAACGCGTTTTATGCATGCACATGCATCTTTTGGTAGACGCGGATGAAGTTTTCTGCAAAACCACAAGATGTGCATGCAAATGGTGCTTTTGGCAGAACGCGCACGTGGATTTCTACCAAACGACGTGCTAAGCATGCCGATGCTGCTCTTTTTAGCACCCGCGCACGGATTTCTGCGAAAACGCGTTTTAAGCATGCACATGCATCTTTTGGTAGACGCGGATGAAGTTTTCTGCAAAACCACAAGATGTGCATGCAAATGGTGCTTTTGGCAGAACGCGCACGTGGATTTCTACCAAACGACGTGCTAAGCATGCCGATGCTGCTCTTTTTAGCACCCGCGCACGGATTTGTGCGAAAACGCGTTTTAAGCATGCACATGCATCTTTTGGTAGACGCGGATGAAGTTTTCTGCAAAACCACAAGATGTGCATGCAAATGGTGCTTTTGGCAGAACGCGCACATGGATTTCTACCAAACGACGTGCTAAGCATGCCGATGCTGCTCTTTTTAGCACCCGCGCACGGATTTGTGCGAAAACGCGTTTTAAGCATGCACATGCATCTTTTGGTAGACGCGGATGAAGTTTTCTGCAAAACCACAAGATGTGCATGCAAATGGTGCTTTTGGCAGAACGCGCACGTGGATTTCTACCAAACGACGTGCTAAGCGTGCCGATGCTGCTCTTTTTAGCACCCGCGCACGGATTTTTGCGAAAACGCGTTTTAAGCATGCACATGCATCTTTTGGTAGACGCGGATGAAGTTTTCTGCAATACACCAAGATGTGCATGCAAATGGTGCTTTTGGCAGAACGCGCACGTGGATTTCTATCAAACGACGTGCTAAGCATGCCGATGCTGCTCTTTTTAGCACCCGCGCACGGATTTGTGCGAAAACGCGTTTTAAGCATGCACATGCATCTTTTGGTAGACGCGGATGAAGTTTTCTGCAAAACCACAAGATGTGCATGCAGATGGTGCTTTTGGCAGAACGCGCACGTGGATTTCTACCAAACGACGTGCTAAGCATGCCGATGCTGCTCTTTTTAGCACCCGCGCACGGATTTGTGCGAAAACGCGTTTTAAGCATGCACATGCATCTTTTGGTAGACGCGGATGAAGTTTTCTGCAAAACCACAAGATGTGCATGCAAATGGTGCTTTTGGCAGAACGCGCACGTGGATTTCTACCAAACGACGTGCTAAGCATGCCGATGCTGCTCTTTTTAGCACCCGCGCACGGATTTGTGCGAAAACGCGTTTTATGCATGCACATGCATCTTTTGGTAGACGCGGATAAACTTTTCTGCAAAACCACAAGATGTGCATGCAAATGGTGCTTTTGGCAGAACGCGCACGTGGATTTCTACCAAACGACGTGCTAAGCATGCCGATGCTGCTCTTTTTAGCACCCGCGCACGGATTTCTGCGAAAACGCGTTTTAAGCATGCACATGCATCTTTTGGTAGACGCGGATAAAGTTTTCTGCAAAACCACAAGATATGCATGCAAATGGTGCTTTTGGCAGAACGCGCACGTGGATTTCTACCAAACGACGTGCTAAGCATGCCGATGCTGCTCTCTTTAGCACCCGCGCACGGATTTGTGCGAAAACGCGTTTTAAGCATGCACATGCATCTTTTGGTAGACGCGGATGAAGTTTTCTGCAAAACCACAAGATGTGCATGCACATGGTGCTTTTGGCAGAACGCGCACGTGGATTTCTACCAAACGACGTGCTAAGCATGCCGATGCTGCTCTTTTTAGCACCCGCGCACGGATTTTTGCGAAAACGCGTTTTAAGCATGCACATGCATCTTTTGGTAGACGCGGATGAAGTTTTCTGCAATACCACAAGATGTGCATGCAAATGGTGCTTTTGGCAGAACGCGCACGTGGATTTCTACCAAACGACGTGCTAAGCATGCCGATGCTGCTCTTTTTAGCACCCGCCCACGGATTTGTGCGAAAAGGCGTTTTAAGCATGCACATGCATCTTTTGGTAGACGCGGATGAAGTTTTCTGCAAAACCACAAGATGTGCATGCAAATGGTGCTTTTGGCAGAACGCGCACGTGGATTTCTACCAAACGACGTGCTAAGCATGCCGATGCTGCTCTTTTTAGCACCCGCGCACGGATTTGTGCGAAAACGCGTTTGAAGCATGCACATGCATCTTTTGGTAGACGCGGATGAAGTTTTCTGCAAAACCAGAAGATGTGCATGCAAATGGTGCTTTTGGCAGAACGCGCACGAGGATTTCTACCAAACGACGTGCTAAGCATGCCGATGCTGCTCTTTTTAGCACCCGCGCACGGATTTGTGCGAAAACGCGTTTTAAGCATGCACATGCATCTTTTGGTAGACGCGGATGAAGTTTTCTGCAAAACAACAAGATGTGCATGCAAATGGTGCTTTTGGCAGAACGCGCACGTGGATTTCTACCAAACGACGTGCTAAGCATGCCGATGCTGCTCTATTTAGCACCCGCGCACGGATTTGTGCGAAAACGCGTTTTAAGCATGCACATGCATCTTTTGGTAGACGCGGATGAAGTTTTCTGCAAAACCAGAAGATGTGCATGCAAATGGTGCTTTTGGCAGAACCCGCACGTGGATTTCTACCAAACGACGTGCTAAGCATGCCGATGCTGCTCTTTTTAGCACCCGCGCACGGATTTGTGCGAAAACGCGTTTTATGCATGCACATGCATCTTTTGGTAGACGCGGATGAAGTTTTCTGCAAAACCACAAGATGTGCATGCAAATGGTGCTTTTGGCAGAACGCGCACGTGGATTTCTACCAAACGACGTGCTAAGCATGCCGATGCTGCTCTTTTTAGCACCCGCGCACGGATTTGTGCGAAAACGCGTTTTAAGCATGCACATGCATCTTTTGGTAGACGCGGATGAAGTTTTCTGCAAAACCACAAGATGTGCTTGCAAATGGTGCTTTTGGCAGAACGCGCACGTGGATTTCTACCAAACGACGTGCTAAGCATGCCGATGCTGCTCTTTTTAGCACCCACACACGGATTTCTGCGAAAACGCGTTTTAAGCATGCACATGCATCTTTTGGTAGACGCGGATGAAGTTTTCTGCAAAACCACAAGATGTGCATGCAAATGGTGCTTTTGGCAGAACGCGCACGTGGATTTCTACCAAACGACGTGCTAAGCATGCCGATGCTGCTCTTTTTAGCACCCGCGCACGGATTTGTGCGAAAACGCTTTTTAAGCATGCACATGCATCTTTTGGTAGACGCGGATGAAGTTTTCTGCAAAACCACAAGATGTGCATGCAAATGGTGCTTTTGGCAGAACGCGCACGTGGATTTCTACCAAACGACGTGCTAAGCATGCCGATGCTGCTCTTTTTAGCACCCGCGCACGGATTTGTGCGAAAACGCGTTTTATGCATGCACATGCATCTTTTGGTAGACGCGGATGAAGTTTTCTGCAAAACCACAAGATGTGCATGCAAATGGTGCTTTTGGCAGAACGCGCACGTGGATTTCTACCAAACGACGTGCTAAGCATGCCGATGCTGCTCTTTTTAGCACCCGCGCACGGATTTGTGCGAAAATGCGTTTTAAGCATGCACATGCATCTTTTGGTAGACGCGGATGAAGTTTTCTGCAAAACCACAAGATGTGCTTGCAAATGGTGCTTTTGGCAGAACGCGCACGTGGATTTCTACCAAACGACGTGCTAAGCATGCCGATGCTGCTCTTTTTAGCACCCGCACACGGATTTCTGCGAAAACGCGTTTTAAGCATGCACATGCATCTTTTGGTAGACGCGGATGAAGTTTGCTGCAAAACCACAAGATGTGCATGCAAATGGTGCTTTTGGCAGAACGCGCACGTGGATTTCTACCAAACGACGTGCTAAGCATGCCGATGCTGCTCTTTTTAGCACCCGCGCACGGATTTGTGCGAAAACGCGTTTTAAGCATGCACATGCATCTTTTGGTAGACGCGGATGAAGTTTTCTGCAAAACCACAAGATGTGCATGCAAATGGTGCTTTTGGCAGAACGCGCACGTGGATTTCTACCAAACGAAGTGCTAAGCATGCCGATGCTGCTCTTTTTAGCACCCGCGCACGGATTTGTGCGAAAACGCGTTTTAAGGATGCACATGCATCTTTTGGTAGACGCGGATGAAGTTTTCTGCAAAACCACAAAATGTGCATGCAAATGGTGCTTTTGGCAGAACGCGCACATGGATTTCTACCAAACGACGTGCTAAGCATGCCGATGCTGCTCTTTTTAGCACCCGCGCACGGATTTTTGCGAAAACGCGTTTTAAGCATGCACATGCATCTTTTGGTAGACGCGGATAAAGTTTTCTGCAAAACCACAAGATATGCATGCAAATGGTGCTTTTGGCAGAACGCGCACGTGGATTTCTACCAAACGACGTGCTAAGCATGCCGATGCTGCTCTCTTTAGCACCCGCGCACGGATTTGTGCGAAAACGCGTTTTAAGCATGCACATGCATCTTTTGGTAGACGCGGATGAAGTTTTCTGCAAAACCACAAGATGTGCATGCAAATGGTGCTTTTGGCAGAACGCGCACGTGGATTTCTACCAAACGAAGTGCTAAGCATGCCGATGCTGCTCTTTTTAGCACCCGCGCACGGATTTGTGCGAAAACGCGTTTTAAGGATGCACATGCATCTTTTGGTAGACGCGGATGAAGTTTTCTGCAAAACCACAAAATGTGCATGCAAATGGTGCTTTTGGCAGAACGCGCACATGGATTTCTACCAAACGACGTGCTAAGCATGCCGATGCTGCTCTTTTTAGCACCCGCGCACGGATTTTTGCGAAAACGCGTTTTAAGCATGCACATGCATCTTTTGGTAGACGCGGATAAAGTTTTCTGCAAAACCACAAGATATGCATGCAAATGGTGCTTTTGGCAGAACGCGCACGTGGATTTCTACCAAACGACGTGCTAAGCATGCCGATGCTGCTCTCTTTAGCACCCGCGCACGGATTTGTGCGAAAACGCGTTTTAAGCATGCACATGCATCTTTTGGTAGACGCGGATGAAGTTTTCTGCAAAACCACAAGATGTGCATGCACATGGTGCTTTTGGCAGAACGCGCACGTGGATTTCTACCAAACGACGTGCTAAGCATGCCGATGCTGCTCTTTTTAGCACCCGCGCACGGATTTTTGCGAAAACGCGTTTTAAGCATGCACATGCATCTTTTGGTAGACGCGGATGAAGTTTTCTGCAATACCACAAGATGTGCATGCAAATGGTGCTTTTGGCAGAACGCGCACGTGGATTTCTACCAAACGACGTGCTAAGCATGCCGATGCTGCTCTTTTTAGCACCCGCCCACGGATTTGTGCGAAAAGGCGTTTTAAGCATGCACATGCATCTTTTGGTAGACGCGGATGAAGTTTTCTGCAAAACCACAAGATGTGCATGCAAATGGTGCTTTTGGCAGAACGCGCACGTGGATTTCTACCAAACGACGTGCTAAGCTTGCCGATGCTGCTCTTTTTAGCACCCGCGCACGGATTTGTGCGAAAACGCCTTTTAAGCATGCACATGCTTCTTTTGGTAGACGCGGATGAAGTTTTCTGGAAAACCACAAGATGTGCATGCAAATGGTCCTTTTGGCAGAACGCGCACGTGGATTTCTACCAAATGACGTGCTAAGCATGCCGATGCTGCTCTTTTTAGCACCCGCGCACGGATTTGTGCGAAAACGCGTTTTAAGCATGCACATGCATCTTTTGGTAGACGCGGATGAAGTTTTCTGCAAAACCACAAGATGTGCATGCAAATGGTGCTTTTGGCAGAACGCGCACGTGGATTTCTACCAAACGACGTGCTAAGCATGCCGATGCTGCTCTTTTTAGCACCCGCGCACGGATTTGTGCGAAAACGCGTTTGAAGCATGCACATGCATCTTTTGGTAGACGCGGATGAAGTTTTCTGCAAAACCAGAAGATGTGCATGCAAATGGTGCTTTTGGCAGAACGCGCACGAGGATTTCTACCAAACGACGTGCTAAGCATGCCGATGCTGCTCTTTTTAGCACCCGCGCACGGATTTGTGCGAAAACGCGTTTTAAGCATGCACATGCATCTTTTGGTAGACGCGGATGAAGTTTTCTGCAAAACAACAAGATGTGCATGCAAATGGTGCTTTTGGCAGAACGCGCACGTGGATTTCTACCAAACGACGTGCTAAGCATGCCGATGCTGCTCTATTTAGCACCCGCGCACGGATTTGTGCGAAAACGCGTTTTAAGCATGCACATGCATCTTTTGGTAGACGCGGATGAAGTTTTCTGCAAAACCAGAAGATGTGCATGCAAATGGTGCTTTTGGCAGAACGCGCACGTGGATTTCTACCAAACGACGTGCTAAGCATGCCGATGCTGCTCTTTTTAGCACCCGCGCACGGATTTGTGCGAAAACGCGTTTTATGCATGCACATGCATCTTTTGGTAGACGCGGATGAAGTTTTCTGCAAAACCACAAGATGTGCATGCAAATGGTGCTTTTGGCAGAACGCGCACGTGGATTTCTACCAAACGACGTGCTAAGCATGCCGATGCTGCTCTTTTTAGCACCCGCGCACGGATTTGTGCGAAAACGCGTTTTAAGCATGCACATGCATCTTTTGGTAGACGCGGATGAAGTTTTCTGCAAAACCACAAGATGTGCTTGCAAATGGTGCTTTTGGCAGAACGCGCACGTCGATTTCTACCAAACGACGTGCTAAGCATGCCGATGCTGCTCTTTTTAGCACCCACACACGGATTTCTGCGAAAACGCGTTTTAAGCATGCACATGCATCTTTTGGTAGACGCGGATGAAGTTTTCTGCAAAACCACAAGATGTGCATGCAAATGGTGCTTTTGGCAGAACGCGCACGTGGATTTCTACCAAACGACGTGCTAAGCATGCCGATGCTGCTCTTTTTAGCACCCGCGCACGGATTTGTGCGAAAACGCTTTTTAAGCATGCACATGCATCTTTTGGTAGACGCGGATGAAGTTTTCTGCAAAACCACAAGATGTGCATGCAAATGGTGCTTTTGGCAGAACGCGCACGTGGATTTCTACCAAACGACGTGCTAAGCATGCCGATGCTGCTCTTTTTAGCACCCGCGCACGGATTTGTGCGAAAACGCGTTTTATGCATGCACATGCATCTTTTGGTAGACGCGGATGAAGTTTTCTGCAAAACCACAAGATGTGCATGCAAATGGTGCTTTTGGCAGAACGCGCACGTGGATTTCTACCAAACGACGTGCTAAGCATGCCGATGCTGCTCTTTTTAGCACCCGCGCACGGATTTGTGCGAAAATGCGTTTTAAGCATGCACATGCATCTTTTGGTAGACGCGGATGAAGTTTTCTGCAAAACCACAAGATGTGCTTGCAAATGGTGCTTTTGGCAGAACGCGCACGTGGATTTCTACCAAACGACGTGCTAAGCATGCCGATGCTGCTCTTTTTAGCACCCGCACACGGATTTCTGCGAAAACGCGTTTTAAGCATGCACATGCATCTTTTGGTAGACGCGGATGAAGTTTGCTGCAAAACCACAAGATGTGCATGCAAATGGTGCTTTTGGCAGAACGCGCACGTGGATTTCTACCAAACGACGTGCTAAGCATGCCGATGCCGCTCTTTTTAGCACCCGCGCACGGATTTGTGCGAAAATGCGTTTTAAGCATGCACATGCATCTTTTGGTAGACGCGGATGAAGTTTTCTGCAAAACCACAAGATGTGCATGCAAATGGTGCTTTTGGCAGAACGCGCACGTGGATTTCTACCAAACGAAGTGCTAAGCATGCCGATGCTGCTCTTTTTAGCACCCGCGCACGGATTTGTGCGAAAACGCGTTTTAAGGATGCACATGCATCTTTTGGTAGACGCGGATGAAGTTTTCTGCAAAACCACAAAATGTGCATGCAAATGGTGCTTTTGGCAGAACGCGCACATGGATTTCTACCTAACGACGTGCTAAGCATGCCGATGCTGCTCTTTTTAGCACCCGCGCACGGATTTTTGCGAAAACGCGTTTTAAGCATGCACATGCATCTTTTGGTAGACGCGGATAAAGTTTTCTGCAAAACCACAAGATATGCATGCAAATGGTGCTTTTGGCAGAACGCGCACGTGGATTTCTACCAAACGACGTGCTAAGCATGCCGATGCTGCTCTCTTTAGCACCCGCGCACGGATTTGTGCGAAAACGCGTTTTAAGCATGCACATGCATCTTTTGGTAGACGCGGATGAAGTTTTCTGCAAAACCACAAGATGTGCATGCAAATGGTGCTTTTGGCAGAACGCGCACGTGGATTTCTACCAAACGAAGTGCTAAGCATGCCGATGCTGCTCTTTTTAGCACCCGCGCACGGATTTGTGCGAAAACGCGTTTTAAGCATGCACATGCATCTTTTGGTAGACGCGGATGAAGTTTTCTGCAAAACCACAAAATGTGCATGCAAATGGTGCTTTTGGCAGAACGCGCACATGGATTTCTACCAAACGACGTGCTAAGCATGCCGATGCTGCTCTTTTTAGCACCCGCGCACGGATTTTTGCGAAAACGCGTTTTAAGCATGCACATGCATCTTTTGGTAGACGCGGATAAAGTTTTCTGCAAAACCACAAGATATGCATGCAAATGGTGCTTTTGGCAGAACGCGCACGTGGATTTCTACCAAACGACGTGCTAAGCATGCCGATGCTGCTCTCTTTAGCACCCGCGCACGGATTTGTGCGAAAACGCGTTTTAAGCATGCACATGCATCTTTTGGTAGACGCGGATGAAGTTTTCTGCAAAACCACAAGATGTGCATGCAAATGGTGCTTTTGGCAGAACGCGCACGTGGATTTCTACCAAACGACGTGCTAAGCATGCCGATGCTGCTCTTTTTAGCACCCGCGCACGGATTTGTGCGAAAAACACGTTTTATGCATGCACATGCATCTTTTGGTAGACGCGGATGAACTTTTCTGCAAAACCACAAGATGTGCATGCAAATGGTGCTTTTGGCAGAACGCGCACGTGGATTTCTACCAAACGACGTGCTAAGCATGCCGATGCTGCTCTTTTTAGCACCCGCGCACGGATTTCTGCGAAAACGCGTTTTAAGCATGCACATGCATCTTTTGGTAGACGCGGATGAAGTTTTCTGCAAAACCAGAAGATGTGCATGCAAATGGTGCTTTTGGCAGAACGCGCACGTGGATTTCTACCAAAAGACGTGCTAAGCATGCCGATGCTGCTCTTTTTAGCACCCGCGCACGGATTTGTGCGAAAACGCGTTTTAAGCATGCACATGCATCTTTTGGTAGACGCGGATGAAGTTTTCTGCAAAACCACAAAATGTGCATGCAAATGGTGCTTTTGGCAGAACGCGCACATGGATTTCTACCAAACGACGTGCTAAGCATGCCGATGCTGCTCTTTTTAGCACCCGCGCACGGATTTTTGCGAAAACGCGACGTTTTAAGCATGCACATGCATCTTTTGGTAGACGCGGATAAAGTTTTCTGCAAAACCACAAGATATGCATGCAAATGGTGCTTTTGGCAGAACGCGCACGTGGATTTCTACCAAACGACGTGCTAAGCATGCCGATGCTGCTCTCTTTAGCACCCGCGCACGGATTTGTGCGAAAACGCGTTTTAAGCATGCACATGCATCTTTTGGTAGACGCGGATGAAGTTTTCTGCAAAACCACAAGATGTGCATGCAAATGGTGCTTTTGGCAGAACGCGCACCTGGATTTCTACCAAACGACGTGCTAAGCATGCCGATGCTGCTCTTTTTAGCACCCGCGCACGGATTTTAGCGAAAACGCGTTTTAAGCATGCACATGCATCTTTTGGTAGACGCGGATGAAGTTTTCTGCAATACCACAAGATGTGCATGCAAATGGTGCTTTTGGCAGAACGCGCACGTGGATTTCTACCAAACGACGTGCTAAGCATGCCGATGCTGCTCTTTTTAGCACCCGCGCACGGATTTGTGCGAAAACGCGTTTTAAGCATGCACATGCATCTTTTGGTAGACGCGGATGAAGTTTTCTGCAAAACCACAAGATGTGCATGCAAATGGTGCTTTTGGCAGAACGCGCACGTGGATTTCTACCAAACGACGTGCTAAGCATGCCGATGCTGCTCTTTTTAGCACCCGCGCACGGATTTGTGCGAAAACGCGTTTTAAGCATGCACATGCATCTTTTGGTAGACGCGGATGAAGTTTTCTGCAAAACCACAAGATGTGCATGCAAATGGTGCTTTTGGCAGAACGCGCACGTGGATTTCTACCAAACGAAGTGCTAAGCATGCCGATGCTGCTCTTTTTAGCACCCGCGCACGGATTTGTGCGAAAACGCGTTTTAAGGATGCACATGCATCTTTTGGTAGACGCGGATGAAGTTTTCTGCAAAACCACAAGATGTGCATGTAAATGGTGCTTTTGGCAGAACGCGCACATGGATTTCTACCAAACGACGTGCTAAGCATGCCGATGCTGCTCTTTTTAGCACCCGCGCACGGATTTTTGCGAAAACGCGTTTTAAGCATGCACATGCATCTTTTGGTAGACGCGGATAAAGTTTTCTGCAAAACCACAAGATATGCATGCAAATGGTGCTTTTGGCAGAACGCGCACGTGGATTTCTACCAAACGACGTGCTAAGCATGCCGATGCTGCTCTCTTTAGCACCCGCGCACGGATTTGTGCGAAAACGCGTTTTAAGCATGCACATGCATCTTTTGGTAGACGCGGATGAAGTTTTCTGCAAAACCACAAGATGTGCATGCACATGGTGCTTTTGGCAGAACGCGCACGTGGATTTCTACCAAACGACGTGCTAAGCATGCCGATGCTGCTCTTTTTAGCACCCGCGCACGGATTTTTGCGAAAACGCGTTTTAAGCATGCACATGCATCTTTTGGTAGACGCGGATGAAGTTTTCTGCAATACCACAAGATGTGCATGCAAATGGTGCTTTTGGCAGAACGCGCACGTGGATTTCTACCAAACGACGTGCTAAGCATGCCGATGCTGCTCTTTTTAGCACCCGCCAACGGATTTGTGCGAAAAGGCGTTTTAAGCATGCACATGCATCTTTTGGTAGACGCGGATGAAGTTTTCTGCAAAACCACAAGATGTGCATGCAAATGGTGCTTTTGGCAGAACGCGCACGTGGATTTCTACCAAACGACGTGCTAAGCATGCCGATGCTGCTCTTTTTAGCACCCGCGCACGGATTTGTGCGAAAACGCCTTTTAAGCATGCACATGCTTCTTTTGGTAGACGCGGATGAAGTTTTCTGGAAAACCAGAAGATGTGCATGCAAATGGTCCTTTTGGCAGAACGCGCACGTGGATTTCTACCAAATGACGTGCTAAGCATGCCGATGCTGCTCTTTTTAGCACCCGCGCACGGATTTGTGCGAAAACGCGTTTTAAGCATGCACATGCATCTTTTGGTAGACGCGGATGAAGTTTTCTGCAAAACAACAAGATGTGCATGCAAATGGTGCTGTTGGCAGAACGCGCACGTGGATTTCTACCAAACGACGTGCTAAGCATGCCGATGCTGCTCTATTTAGCACCCGCGCACGGATTTGTGCGAAAACGCGTTTTAAGCATGCACATGCATCTTTTGGTAGACGCGGATGAAGTTTTCTGCAAAACCAGAAGATGTGCATGCAAATGGTGCTTTTGGCAGAACGCGCACGTGGATTTCTACCAAACGACGTGCTAAGCATGCCGATGCTGCTCTTTTTAGCACCCGCGCACGGATTTGTGCGAAAACGCGTTTTATGCATGCACATGCATCTTTTGGTAGACGCGGATGAAGTTTTCTGCAAAACCACAAGATGTGCATGCAAATGGTGCTTTTGGCAGAACGCGCACGTGGATTTCTACCAAACGACGTGCTAAGCATGCCGATGCTGCTCTTTTTAGCACCCGCGCACGGATTTGTGCGAAAACGCGTTTTAAGCATGCACATGCATCTTTTGGTAGACGCGGATGAAGTTTTCTGCAAAACAACAAGATGTGCTTGCAAATGGTGCTTTTGGCAGAACGCGCACGTGGATTTCTACCAAACGACGTGCTAAGCATGCCGATGCTGCTCTTTTTAGCACCCACACACGGATTTCTGCGAAAACGCGTTTTAAGCATGCACATGCATCTTTTGGTAGACGCGGATGAAGTTTTCTGCAAAACCACAAGATGTGCATGCAAATGGTGCTTTTGGCAGAACGCGCACGTGGATTTCTACCAAACGACGTGCTAAGCATGCCGATGCTGCTCTTTTTAGCACCCGCGCACGGATTTGTGCGAAAACGCGTTTTATGCATGCACATGCATCTTTTGGTAGACGCGGATGAAGTTTTCTGCAAAACCACAAGATGTGCATGCAAATGGTGCTTTTGGCAGAACGCGCACGTGGATTTCTACCAAACGACGTGCTAAGCATGCCGATGCTGCTCTTTTTAGCACCCGCGCACGGATTTGTGCGAAAATGCGTTTTAAGCATGCACATGCATCTTTTGGTAGACGCGGATGAAGTTTTCTGCAAAACCACAAGATGTGCTTGCAAATGGTGCTTTTGGCAGAACGCGCACGTGGATTTCTACCAAACGACGTGCTAAGCATGCCGATGCTGCTCTTTTTAGCACCCGCACACGGATTTCTGCGAAAACGCGTTTTAAGCATGCACATGCATCTTTTGGTAGACGCGGATGAAGTTTGCTGCAAAACCACAAGATGTGCATGCAAATGGTGCTTTTGGCAGAACGCGCACGTGGATTTCTACCAAACGACGTGCTAAGCATGCCGATGCTGCTCTTTTTAGCACCCGCGCACGGATTTGTGCGAAAACGCGTTTCAAGCATGCACATGCATCTTTTGGTAGACGCGGATGAAGTTTTCTGCAAAACCACAAGATGTGCATGCAAATGGTGCTTTTGGCAGAACGCGCACGTGGATTTCTACCAAACGAAGTGCTAAGCATGCCGATGCTGCTCTTTTTAGCACCCGCGCACGGATTTGTGCGAAAACGCGTTTTAAGGATGCACATGCATCTTTTGGTAGACGCGGATGAAGTTTTCTGCAAAACCACAAAATGTGCATGCAAATGGTGCTTTTGGCAGAACGCGCACATGGATTTCTACCAAACGACGTGCTAAGCATGCCGATGCTGCTCTTTTTAGCACCCGCGCACGGATTTTTGCGAAAACGCGTTTTAAGCATGCACATGCATCTTTTGGTAGACGCGGATAAAGTTTTCTGCAAAACCACAAGATATGCATGCAAATGGTGCTTTTGGCAGAACGCGCACGTGGATTTCTACCAAACGACGTGCTAAGCATGCCGATGCTGCTCTCTTTAGCACCCGCGCACGGATTTGTGCGAAAACGCGTTTTAAGCATGCACATGCATCTTTTGGTAGACGCGGATGAAGTTTTCTGCAAAACCACAAGATGTGCATGCAAATGGTGCTTTTGGCAGAACGCGCACGTGGATTTCTACCAAACGACGTGCTAAGCGTGCCGATGCTGCTCTTTTTAGCACCCGCGCACGGATTTTTGCGAAAACGCGTTTTAAGCATGCACATGCATCTTTTGGTAGACGCGGATGAAGTTTTCTGCAATACCACAAGATGTGCATGCAAATGGTGCTTTTGGCAGAACGCGCACGTGGATTTCTACCAAACGACGTGCTAAGCATGCCGATGCTGCTCTTTTTAGCACCCGCGCACGGATTTGTGCGAAAACGCGTTTTAAGCATGCACAAGCATCTTTTGGTAGACGCGGATGAAGTTTTCTGCAAAACCACAAGATGTGCATGCAAATGGTGCTTTTGGCAGAACGCGCACGTGGATTTCTACCAAACGACGTGCTAAGCATGCCGATGCTGCTCTTTTTAGCACCCGCGCACGGATTTGTGCGAAAACGCGTTTTAAGCATGCACATGCATCTTTTGGTAGACGCGGATGAAGTTTTCTGCAAAACCACAAGATGTGCATGCAAATGGTGCTTTTGGCAGAACGCGCACGTGGATTTCTACCAAACGAAGTGCTAAGCATGCCGATGCTGCTCTTTTTAGCACCCGCGCACGGATTTGTGCGAAAACGCGTTTTAAGGATGCACATGCATCTTTTGGTAGACGCGGATGAAGTTTTCTGCAAAACCACAAGATGTGCATGCAAATGGTGCTTTTGGCAGAACGCGCACATGGATTTCTACCAAACGACGTGCTAAGCATGCCGATGCTGCTCTTTTTAGCACCCGCGCACGGATTTTTGCGAAAACGCGTTTTAAGCATGCACATGCATCTTTTGGTAGACGCGGATGAAGTTTGCTGCAAAACCACAAGATGTGCATGCAAATGGTGCTTTTGGCAGAACGCGCACGTGGATTTATACCAAACGACGTGCTAAGCATGCCGATGCTGCTCTTTTTAGCACCCGCGCACGGATTTGTGCGAAAACGCGTTTTAAGCATGCACATGCATCTTTTGGTAGACGCGGATGAAGTTTTCTGCAAAACCACAAGATGTGCATGCAAATGGTGCTTTTGGCAGAACGCGCACGTGGATTTCTACCAAACGAAGTGCTAAGCATGCCGATGCTGCTCTTTTTAGCACCCGCGCACGGATTTGTGCGAAAACGCGTTTTAAGGATGCACATGCATCTTTTGGTAGACGCGGATGAAGTTTTCTGCAAAACCACAAAATGTGCATGCAAATGGTGCTTTTGGCAGAACGCGCACATGGATTTCTACCAAACGACGTGCTAAGCATGCCGATGCTGCTCTTTTTAGCACCCGCGCACGGATTTGTGCGAAAACGCGTTTTAAGCATGCACATGCATCTTTTGGTAGACGCGGATGAAGTTTTCTGCAAAACCACAAGATGTGCATGCAAATGGTGCTTTTGGCAGAACGCGCACGTGGATTTCTACCAAACGAAGTGCTAAGCATGCCGATGCTGCTCTTTTTAGCACCCGCGCACGGATTTGTGCGAAAACGCGTTTTAAGGATGCACATGCATCTTTTGGTAGACGCGGATGAAGTTTTCTGCAAAACCACAAAATGTGCATGCAAATGGTGCTTTTGGCAGAACGCGCACATGGATTTCTACCAAACGACGTGCTAAGCATGCCGATGCTGCTCTTTTTAGCACCCGCGCACGGATTTTTGCGAAAACGCGTTTTAAGCATGCACATGCATCTTTTGGTAGACGCGGATAAAGTTTTCTGCAACACCACAAGATATGCATGCAAATGGTGCTTTTGGCAGAACGCGCACGTGGATTTCTACCAAACGACGTGCTAAGCATGCCGATGCTGCTCTCTTTAGCACCCGCGCACGGATTTGTGCGAAAACGCGTTTTAAGCATGCACATGCATCTTTTGGTAGACGCGGATGAAGTTTTCTGCAAAACCACAAGATGTGCATGCAAATGGTGCTTTTGGCAGAACGCGCACGTGGATTTCTACCAAACGACGTGCTAAGCGTGCCGATGCTGCTCTTTTTAGCACCCGCGCACGGATTTTTGCGAAAACGCGTTTTAAGCATGCACATGCATCTTTTGGTAGACGCGGATGAAGTTTTCTGCAATACCACAAGATGTGCATGCAAATGGTGCTTTTGGCAGAACGCGCACGTGGATTTCTACCAAACGACGTGCTAAGCATGCCGATGCTGCTCTTTTTAGCACCCGCGCACGGATTTGTGCGAAAACGCGTTTTAAGCATGCACAAGCATCTTTTGGTAGACGCGGATGAAGTTTTCTGCAAAACCACAAGATGTGCATGCAAATGGTGCTTTTGGCAGAACGCGCACGTGGATTTCTACCAAACGACGTGCTAAGCATGCCGATGCTGCTCTTTTTAGCACCCGCGCACGGATTTGTGCGAAAACGCGTTTTAAGCATGCACATGCATCTTTTGGTAGACGCGGATGAAGTTTTCTGCAAAACCACAAGATGTGCATGCAAATGGTGCTTTTGGCAGAACGCGCACGTGGATTTCTACCAAACGAAGTGCTAAGCATGCCGATGCTGCTCTTTTTAGCACCCGCGCACGGATTTGTGCGAAAACGCGTTTTAAGGATGCACATGCATCTTTTGGTAGACGCGGATGAAGTTTTCTGCAAAACCACAAGATGTGCATGCAAATGGTGCTTTTGGCAGAACGCGCACATGGATTTCTACCAAACGACGTGCTAAGCATGCCGATGCTGCTCTTTTTAGCACCCGCGCACGGATTTTTGCGAAAACGCGTTTTAAGCATGCACATGCATCTTTTGGTAGACGCGGATAAAGTTTTCTGCAAAACCACAAGATATGCATGCAAATGGTGCTTTTGGCAGAACGCGCACGGGGATTTCTACCAAACGACGTGCTAAGCATGCCGATGCTGCTCTCTTTAGCACCCGCGCACGGATTTGTGCGAAAACGCGTTTTAAGCATGCACATGCATCTTTTGGTAGACGCGGATGAAGTTTTCTGCAAAACCACAAGATGTGCATGCAAATGGTGCTTTTGGCAGAACGCGCACGTGGATTTCTACCAAACGACGTGCTAAGCATGCCGATGCTGCTCTTTTTAGCACCCGCGCACGGATTTTTGCGAAAACGCGTTTTAAGCATGCACATGCATCTTTTGGTAGACGCGGATGAAGTTTTCTGCAATACCACAAGATGTGCATGCAAATGGTGCTTTTGGCAGAACGCGCACGTGGATTTCTACCAAACGACGTGCTAAGTATGCCGATGCTGCTCTTTTTAGCACCCGCGCACGGATTTGTGCGAAAACGCGTTTTAAGCATGCACATGCATCTTTTGGTAGACGCGGATGAAGTTTTCTGCAAAACCACAAGATGTGCATGCAAATGGTGCTTTTGGCAGAACGCGCACGTGGATTTCTACCAAACGACGTGCTAAGCATGCCGATGCTGCTCTTTTTAGCACCCGCGCACGGATTTGTGCGAAAACGCGTTTTATGCATGCACATGCATCTTTTGGTAGACGCGGATGAAGTTTTCTGCAAAACCACAAGATGTGCATGCAAATGGTGCTTTTGGCAGAACGCGCACGTGGATTTCTACCAAACGACGTGCTAAGCATGCCGATGCTGCTCTTTTTAGCACCCGCGCACGGATTTGTGCGAAAACGCGTTTTAAGCATGCACATGCATCTTTTGGTAGACGCGGATGAAGTTTTCTGCAAAACCACAAGATGTGCTTGCAAATGGTGCTTTTGGCAGAACGCGCACGTGGATTTCTACCAAACGACGTGCTAAGCATGCCGATGCTGCTCTTTTTAGCACCCGCACACGGATTTCTGCGAAAACGCGTTTTAAGCATGCACATGCATCTTTTGGTAGACGCGGATGAAGTTTTCTGCAAAACCACAAGATGTGCATGCAAATGGTGCTTTTGGCAGAACGCGCACATGGATTTCTACCAAACGACGTGCTAAGCATGCCGATGCTGCTCTTTTTAGCACCCGCGCACGGATTTGTGCGAAAACGCGTTTTAAGCATGCACATGCATCTTTTGGTAGACGCGGATAAAGTTTTCTGCAAAACCACAAGATATGCATGCAAATGGTGCTTTTGGCAGAACGCGCACGTGGATTTCTACCAAACGACGTGCTAAGCATGCCGATGCTGCTCTCTTTAGCACCCGCGCACGGATTTTTGCGAAAACGCGTTTTAAGCATGCACATGCATCTTTTGGTAGACGCGGATGAAGTTTTCTGCAATACCACAAGATGTGCATGCAAATGGTGCTTTTGGCAGAACGCGCACGTGGATTTCTACCAAACGACGTGCTAAGTATGCCGATGCTGCTCTTTTTAGCACCCGCACACGGATTTGTGCGAAAACGCGTTTTAAGCATGCACATGCATCTTTTGGTAGACGCGGATGAAGTTTTCTGCAAAACCACAAGATGTGCATGCAAATGGTGCTTTTGGCAGAACGCGCACGTGGATTTCTACCAAACGACGTGCTAAGCATGCCGATGCTGCTCTTTTTAGCACCCGCGCACGGATTTGTGCGAAAACGCCTTTTAAGCATGCACATGCTTCTTTTGGTAGACGCGGATGAAGTTTTCTGGAAAACCACAAGATGTGCATGCAAATGGTCCTTTTGGCAGAACGCGCACGTGGATTTCTACCAAATGACGTGCTAAGCATGCCGATGCTGCTCTTTTTAGCACCCGCGCACGGATTTGTGCGAAAACGCGTTTTAAGCATGCACATGCATCTTTTGGTAGACGCGGATGAAGTTTTCTGCAAAACCACAAGATGTGCATGCAAATGGTGCTTTTGGCAGAACGCGCACGTGGATTTCTACCAAACGACGTGCTAAGCATGCCGATGCTGCTCTTTTTAGCACTCGCGCACGTATTTGTGCGAAAACGCGTTTGAAGCATGCACATGCATCTTTTGGTAGACGCGGATGAAGTTTTCTGCAAAACCAGAAGATGTGCATGCAAATGGTGCTTTTGGCAGAACGCGCACGAGGATTTCTACCAAACGACGTGCTAAGCATGCCGATGCTGCTCTTTTTAGCACCCGCGCACGGATTTGTGCGAAAACGCGTTTTAAGCATGCACATGCATCTTTTGGTAGACGCGGATGAAGTTTTCTGCAAAACCACAAGATGTGCATGCAAATGGTGCTTTTGGCAGAACGCGCACGTGGATTTCTACCAAACGACGTGCTAAGCATGCCGATGCTGCTCTATTTAGCACCCGCGCACGGATTTGTGCGAAAACGCGTTTTAAGCATGCACATGCATCTTTTGGTAGACGCGGATGAAGTTTTATGCAAAACCACAAGATGTGCATGCAAATGGTGCTTTTGGCAGAACGCGCACGTGGATTTCTACCAAACGACGTGCTAAGCATGCCGATGCTGCTCTTTTTAGCACCCGCGCACGGATTTGTGCGAAAACGCGTTTTATGCATGCACATGCATCTTTTGGTAGACGCGGATGAAGTTTTCTGCAAAACCACAAGATGTGCATGCAAATGGTGCTTTTGGCAGAACGCGCACGTGGATTTCTACCAAACGACGTGCTAAGCATGCCGATGCTGCTCTTTTTAGCACCCGCGCACGGATTTGTGCGAAAACGCGTTTTAAGCATGCACATGCATCTTTTGGTAGACGCGGATGAAGTTTTCTGCAAAACCACAAGATGTGCTTGCAAATGGTGCTTTTGGCAGAACGCGCACGTGGATTTCTACCAAACGACGTGCTAAGCATGCCGATGCTGCTCTTTTTAGCACCCGCACACGGATTTCTGCGAAAACGCGTTTTAAGCATGCACATGCATCTTTTGGTAGACGCGGATGAAGTTTTCTGCAAAACCACAAGATGTGCATGCAAATGGTGCTTTTGACAGAACGCGCACGTGGATTTCTACCAAACGACGTGCTAAGCATGCCGATGCTGCTCTTTTTAGCACCCGCGCACGGATTTGTGCGAAAACGCGTTTTAAGCTTGCACATGCATCTTTTGGTAGACGCGGATGAAGTTTTCTGCAAAACCACAAGATGTGCATGCAAATGGTGCTTTTGGCAGAACGCGCACATGGATTTCTACCAAACGACGTGCTAAGCATGCCGATGCTGCTCTTTTTAGCACCCGCGCACGGATTTGTGCGAAAACGCGTTTTAAGCATGCACATGCATCTTTTGGTAGACGCGGATAAAGTTTTCTGCAAAACCACAAGATATGCATGCAAATGGTGCTTTTGGCAGAACGCGCACGTGGATTTCTACCAAACGACGTGCTAAGCATGCCGATGCTGCTCTCTTTAGCACCCGCGCACGGATTTTTGCGAAAACGCGTTTTAAGCATGCACATGCATCTTTTGGTAGACGCGGATGAAGTTTTCTGCAATACCACAAGATGTGCATGCAAATGGTGCTTTTGGCAGAACGCGCACGTGGATTTCTACCAAACGACGTGCTAAGTATGCCGATGCTGCTCTTTTTAGCACCCGCGCACGGATTTGTGCGAAAACGCGTTTTAAGCATGCACATGCATCTTTTGGTAGACGCGGATGAAGTTTTCTGCAAAACCACAAGATGTGCATGCAAATGGTGCTTTTGGCAGAACGCGCACGTGGATTTCTACCAAACGACGTGCTAAGCATGCCGATGCTGCTCTTTTTAGCACCCGCGCACGGATTTGTGCGAAAACGCCTTTTAAGCATGCACATGCTTCTTTTGGTAGACGCGGATGAAGTTTTCTGGAAAACCACAAGATGTGCATGCAAATGGTCCTTTTGGCAGAACGCGCACGTGGATTTCTACCAAATGACGTGCTAAGCATGCCGATGCTGCTCTTTTTAGCACCCGCGCACGGATTTGTGCGAAAACGCGTTTTAAGCATGCACATGCATCTTTTGGTAGACGCGGATGAAGTTTTCTGCAAAACCACAAGATGTGCATGCAAATGGTGCTTTTGGCAGAACGCGCACGTGGATTTCTACCAAACGACGTGCTAAGCATGCCGATGCTGCTCTTTTTAGCACCCGCGCACGGATTTGTGCGAAAACGCCTTTTAAGCATGCACATGCTTCTTTTGGTAGACGCGGATGAAGTTTTCTGGAAAACCACAAGATGTGCATGCAAATGGTCCTTTTGGCAGAACGCGCACGTGGATTTCTACCAAATGACGTGCTAAGCATGCCGATGCTGCTCTTTTTAGCACCCGCGCACGGATTTGTGCGAAAACGCGTTTTAAGCATGCACATGCATCTTTTGGTAGACGCGGATGAAGTTTTCTGCAAAACCACAAGATGTGCATGCAAATGGTGCTTTTGGCAGAACGCGCACGTGGATTTCTACCAAACGACGTGCTAAGCATGCCGATGCTGCTCTATTTAGCACCCGCGCACGGATTTGTGCGAAAACGCGTTTTAAGCATGCACATGCATCTTTTGGTAGACGCGGATGAAGTTTTCTGCAAAACCACAAGATGTGCATGCAAATGGTGCTTTTGGCAGAACGCGCACGTGGATTTCTACCAAACGACGTGCTAAGCATGCCGATGCTGCTCTTTTTAGCACCCGCGCACGGATTTGTGCGAAAACGCGTTTTATGCATGCACATGCATCTTTTGGTAGACGCGGATGAAGTTTTCTGCAAAACCACAAGATGTGCATGCAAATGGTGCTTTTGGCAGAACGCGCACGTGGATTTCTACCAAACGACGTGCTAAGCATGCCGATGCTGCTCTTTTTAGCACCCGCGCACGGATTTGTGCGAAAACGCGTTTTAAGCATGCACATGCATCTTTTGGTAGACGCGGATGAAGTTTTCTGCAAAACCACAAGATGTGCTTGCAAATGGTGCTTTTGGCAGAACGCGCACGTGGATTTCTACCAAACGACGTGCTAAGCATGCCGATGCTGCTCTTTTTAGCACCCGCACACGGATTTCTGCGAAAACGCGTTTTAAGCATGCACATGCATCTTTTGGTAGACGCGGATGAAGTTTTCTGCAAAACCACAAGATGTGCATGCAAATGGTGCTTTTGGCAGAACGCGCACGTGGATTTCTACCAAACGACGTGCTAAGCATGCCGATGCTGCTCTTTTTAGCACCCGCGCACGGATTTGTGCGAAAACGCGTTTTAAGCATGCACATGCATCTTTTGGTAGACGCGGATGAAGTTTTCTGCAAAACCACAAGATGTGCATGCAAATGGTGCTTTTGGCAGAACGCGCATATGGATTTCTACCAAACGACGTGCTAAGCATGCCGATGCTGCTCTTTTTAGCACCCGCGCACGGATTTGTGCGAAAACGCGTTTTAAGCATGCACATGCATCTTTTGGTAGACGCGGATAAAGTTTTCTGCAAAACCACAAGATATGCATGCAAATGGTGCTTTTGGCAGAACGCGCACGTGGATTTCTACCAAACGACGTGCTAAGCATGCCGATGCTGCTCTCTTTAGCACCCGCGCACGGATTTTTGCGAAAACGCGTTTTAAGCATGCACATGCATCTTTTGGTAGACGCGGATGAAGTTTTCTGCAATACCACAAGATGTGCATGCAAATGGTGCTTTTGGCAGAACGCGCACGTGGATTTCTACCAAACGACGTGCTAAGTATGCCGATGCTGCTCTTTTTAGCACCCGCGCACGGATTTGTGCGAAAACGCGTTTTAAGCATGCACATGCATCTTTTGGTAGACGCGGATGAAGTTTTCTGCAAAACCACAAGATGTGCATGCAAATGGTGCTTTTGGCAGAACGCGCACGTGGATTTCTACCAAACGACGTGCTAAGCATGCCGATGCTGCTCTTTTTAGCACCCGCGCACGGATTTGTGCGAAAACGCCTTTTAAGCATGCACATGCTTCTTTTGGTAGACGCGGATGAAGTTTTCTGGAAAACCACAAGATGTGCATGCAAATGGTCCTTTTGGCAGAACGCGCACGTGGATTTCTACCAAATGACGTGCTAAGCATGCCGATGCTGCTCTTTTTAGCACCCGCGCACGGATTTGTGCGAAAACGCGTTTTAAGCATGCACATGCATCTTTTGGTAGACGCGGATGAAGTTTTCTGCAAAACCACAAGATGTGCATGCAAATGGTGCTTTTGGCAGAACGCGCACGTGGATTTCTACCAAACGACGTGCTAAGCATGCCGATGCTGCTCTTTTTAGCACCCGCGCACGGATTTGTGCGAAAACGCCTTTTAAGCATGCACATGCTTCTTTTGGTAGACGCGGATGAAGTTTTCTGGAAAACCACAAGATGTGCATGCAAATGGTCCTTTTGGCAGAACGCGCACGTGGATTTCTACCAAATGACGTGCTAAGCATGCCGATGCTGCTCTTTTTAGCACCCGCGCACGGATTTGTGCGAAAACGCGTTTTAAGCATGCACATGCATCTTTTGGTAGACGCGGATGAAGTTTTCTGCAAAACCACAAGATGTGCATGCAAATGGTGCTTTTGGCAGAACGCGCACGTGGATTTCTACCAAACGACGTGCTAAGCATGCCGATGCTGCTCTTTTTAGCACCCGCGCACGGATTTGTGCGAAAACGCGTTTGAAGCATGCACATGCATCTTTTGGTAGACGCGGATGAAGTTTTCTGCAAAACCAGAAGATGTGCATGCAAATGGTGCTTTTGGCAGAACGCGCACGAGGATTTCTACCAAACGACGTGCTAAGCATGCCGATGCTGCTCTTTTTAGCACCCGCGCACGGATTTGTGCGAAAACGCGTTTTAAGCATGCACATGCATCTTTTGGTAGACGCGGATGAAGTTTTCTGCAAAACCACAAGATGTGCATGCAAATGGTGCTTTTGGCAGAACGCGCACGTGGATTTCTACCAAACGACGTGCTAAGCATGCCGATGCTGCTCTATTTAGCACCCGCGCACGGATTTGTGCGAAAACGCGTTTTAAGCATGCACATGCATCTTTTGGTAGACGCGGATGAAGTTTTCTGCAAAACCACAAGATGTGCATGCAAATGGTGCTTTTGGCAGAACGCGCACGTGGATTTCTACCAAACGACGTGCTAAGCATGCCGATGCTGCTCTTTTTAGCACCCGCGCACGGATTTGTGCGAAAACGCGTTTTATGCATGCACATGCATCTTTTGGTAGACGCGGATGAAGTTTTCTGCAAAACCACAAGATGTGCATGCAAATGGTGCTTTTGGCAGAACGCGCACGTGGATTTCTACCAAACGACGTGCTAAGCATGCCGATGCTGCTCTTTTTAGCACCCGCGCACGGATTTCTGCGAAAACGCGTTTTAAGCATGCACATGCATCTTTTGGTAGACGCGGATGAAGTTTTCTGCAAAACCACAAGATGTGCATGCAAATGGTGCTTTTGGCAGAACGCGCACGTGGATTTCTACCAAACGACGTGCTAAGCATGCCGATGCTGCTCTTTTTAGCACCCGCGCACGGATTTGTGCGAAAACGCGTTTTAAGCATGCACATGCATCTTTTGGTAGACGCGGATGAAGTTTTCTGCAAAACCACAAGATGTGCATGCAAATGGTGCTTTTGGCAGAACGCGCACATGGATTTCTACCAAACGACGTGCTAAGCATGCCGATGCTGCTCTTTTTAGCACCCGCGCACGGATTTGTGCGAAAACGCGTTTTAAGCATGCACATGCATCTTTTGGTAGACGCGGATAAAGTTTTCTGCAAAACCACAAGATATGCATGCAAATGGTGCTTTTGGCAGAACGCGCACGTGGATTTCTACCAAACGACGTGCTAAGCATGCCGATGCTGCTCTCTTTAGCACCCGCGCACGGATTTGTGCGAAAACGCGTTTTAAGCATGCACATGCATCTTTTCGTAGACGCGGATGAAGTTTTCTGCAAAACCACAAGATGTGCATGCAAATGGTGCTTTTGGCAGAACGCGCACGTGGATTTCTACCAAACGACGTGCTAAGCATGCCGATGCTGCTCTTTTTAGCACCCGCGCACGGATTTTTGCGAAAACGCGTTTTAAGCATGCACATGCATCTTTTGGTAGACGCGGATGAAGTTTTCTGCAATACCACAAGATGTGCATGCAAATGGTGCTTTTGGCAGAACGCGCACGTGGATTTCTACCAAACGACGTGCTAAGCATGCCGATGCTGCTCTTTTTAGCACCCGCGCACGGATTTGTGCGAAAACGCGTTTTAAGCATGCACATGCATCTTTTGGTAGACGCGGATGAAGTTTTCTGCAAAACCACAAGATATGCATGCAAATGGTGCTTTTGGCAGAACGCGCACGTGGATTTCTACCAAACGACGTGCTAAGCATGCCGATGCTGCTCTTTTTAGCACCCGCGCACGGATTTGTGCGAAAACGCCTTTTAAGCATGCACATGCTTCTTTTGGTAGACGCGGATGAAGTTTTCTGCAAAACCACAAGATGTGCATGCAAATGGTGCTTTTGGCAGAACGCGCACGTGGATTTCTACCAAATGACGTGCTAAGCATGCCGATGCTGCTCTTTTTAGCACCCGCGCACGGATTTGTGCGAAAACGCGTTTTAAGCATGCACATGCATCTTTTGGTAGACGCGGATGAAGTTTTCTGCAAAACCACAAGATGTGCATGCAAATGGTGCTTTTGGCAGAACGCGCACGTGGATTTCTACCAAACGACGTGCTAAGCATGCCGATGCTGCTCTTTTTAGCACCCGCGCACGGATTTGTGCGAAAACGCGTTTGAAGCATGCACATGCATCTTTTAGTAGACGCGGATGAAGTTTTCTGCAAAACCAGAAGATGTGCATGCAAATGGTGCTTTTGGGAGAACGCGCACGAGGATTTCTACCAAACGACGTGCTAAGCATGCCGATGCTGCTCTTTTTAGCACCCGCGCACGGATTTGTGCGAAAACGCGTTTTAAGCATGCACATGCATCTTTTGGTAGACGCGGATGAAGTTTTCTGCAAAACCACAAGATGTGCATGCAAATGGTGCTTTTGGCAGAACGCGGACGTGGATTTCTACCAAACGACGTGCTAAGCATGCCGATGCTGCTCTATTTAGCACCCGCGCACGGATTTGTGCGAAAACGCGTTTTATGCATGCACATGCATCTTTTGGTAGACGCGGATGAAGTTTTCTGCAAAACCACAAGATGTGCATGCAAATGGGGCTTTTGGCAGAACGCGCACGTGGATTTTTACCAAACGACGTGCTAAGCATGCCGATGCTGCTCTTTTTAGCACCCGCGCACGGATTTGTGCGAAAACGCGTTTTAAGCATGCACATGCATCTTTTGGTAGACGCGGATGAAGTTTTCTGCAAAACCACAAGATGTGCTTGCAAATGGTGCTTCTGGCAGACCGCGCACGTGGATTTCTACCAAACGACGTGCTAAGCATGCCGATGCTGCTCTTTTTAGCACCCGCACACGGATTTCTGCGAAAACGCGTTTTAAGCATGCACATGCATCTTTTGGTAGACGCGGATGAAGTTTTCTGCAAAACCACAAGATGTGCATGCAAATGGTGCTTTTGGCAGAACGCGCACGTGGATTTCTACCAAACGACGTGCTAAGCATGCCGATGCTGCTCTTTTTAGCACCCGCGCACGGATTTGTGCGAAAACGCGTTTTAAGCATGCACATGCATCTTTTGGTAGACGCGGATGAAGTTTTCTGCAAAACCACAAGATGTGCATGCAAATGGTGCTTTTGGCAGAACGCGCACGTGGATTTCTACCAAACGACGTGCTAAGCATGCCGATGCTGCTCTTTTTAGCACCCGCGCACGGATTTGTGCGAAAACGCCTTTTAAGCATGCACATGCTTCTTTTGGTAGACGCGGATGAAGTTTTCTGGAAAACCACAAGATGTGCATGCAAATGGTCCTTTTGGCAGAACGCGCACGTGGATTTCTACCAAATGACGTGCTAAGCATGCCGATGCTGCTCTTTTTAGCACCCGCGCACGGATTTGTGCGAAAACGCGTTTTAAGCATGCACATGCATCTTTTGGTAGACGCGGATGAAGTTTTCTGCAAAACCACAAGATGTGCATGCAAATGGTGCTTTTGGCAGAACGCGCACGTGGATTTCTACCAAACGACGTGCTAAGAATGCCGATGCTGCTCTTTTTAGCACCCGCGCACGGATTTGTGCGAAAACGCGTTTGAAGCATGCACATGCATCTTTTGGTAGACGCGGATGAAGTTTTCTGCAAAACCAGAAGATGTGCATGCAAATGGTGCTTTTGGCAGAACGCGCACGAGGATTTCTACCAAACGACGTGCTAAGCATGCCGATGCTGCTCTTTTTAGCACCCGCGCACGGATTTGTGCGAAAACGCGTTTTAAGCATGCACATGCATCTTTTGGTAGACGCGGATGAAGTTTTCTGCAAAACCACAAGATGTGCATGCAAATGGTGCTTTTGGCAGAACGCGCACGTGGATTTCTACCAAACGACGTGCTAAGCATGCCGATGCTGCTCTATTTAGCACCCGCGCACGGATTTGTGCGAAAACGCGTTTTAAGCATGCACATGCATCTTTTGGTAGACGCGGATGAAGTTTTCTGCAAAACCACAAGATGTGCATGCAAATGGTGCTTTTGGCAGAACGCGCACGTGGATTTCTACCAAACGACGTGCTAAGCATGCCGATGCTGCTCTTTTTAGCACCCGCGCACGGATTTGTGCGAAAACGCGTTTTATGCATGCACATGCATCTTTTGGTAGACGCGGATGAAGTTTTCTGCAAAACCTCAAGATGTGCATGCAAATGGTGCTTTTGGCAGAACGCGCACGTGGATTTCTACCAAACGACGTGCTAAGCATGCCGATGCTGCTCTTTTTAGCACCCGCGCACGGATTTGTGCGAAAACGCGTTTTAAGCATGCACATGCATCTTTTGGTAGACGCGGATGAAGTTTTCTGCAAAACCACAAGATGTGCTTGCAAATGGTGCTTTTGGCAGAACGCGCACGTGGATTTCAACCAAACGACGTGCTAAGCATGCCGATGCTGCTCTTTTTAGCACCCGCACACGGATTTCTGCGAAAACGCGTTTTAAGCATGCACATGCATCTTTTGGTAGACGCGGATGAAGTTTTCTGCAAAACCACAAGATGTGCATGCAAATGGTGCTTTTGGCAGAACGCGCACGTGGATTTCTACCAAACGACGTGCTAAGCATGCCGATGCTGCTCTTTTTAGCACCCGCGCACGGATTTGTGCGAAAACGCGTTTTAAGCATGCACATGCATCTTTTGGTAGACGCGGATGAAGTTTTCTGCAAAACCACAAGATGTGCATGCAAATGGTGCTTTTGGCAGAACGCGCACATGGATTTCTACCAAACGACGTGCTAAGCATGCCGATGCTGCTCTTTTTAGCACCCGCGCACGGATTTGTGCGAAAACGCGTTTTAAGCATGCACATGCATCTTTTGGTAGACGCGGATAAAGTTTTCTGCAAAACCACAAGATATGCATGCAAATGGTGCTTTTGGCAGAACGCGCACGTGGATTTCTACCAAACGACGTGCTAAGCATGCCGATGCTGCTCTCTTTAGCACCCGCGCACGGATTTGTGCGAAAACGCGTTTTAAGCATGCACATGCATCTTTTGGTAGACGCGGATGAAGTTTTCTGCAAAACCACAAGATGTGCATGCAAATGGTGCTTTTGGCAGAACGCGCACGTGGATTTCTACCAAACGACGTGCTAAGCATGCCGATGCTGCTCTTTTTAGCACCCGCGCACGGATTTTTGCGAAAACGCGTTTTAAGCATGCACATGCATCTTTTGGTAGACGCGGATGAAGTTTTCTGCAATACCACAAGATGTGCATGCAAATGGTGCTTTTGGCAGAACGCGCACGTGAATTTCTACCAAACGACGTGCTAAGCATGCCGATGCTGCTCTTTTTAGCACCCGCGCACGGATTTGTGCGAAAACGCGTTTTAAGCATGCACATGCATCTTTTGGTAGACGCGGATGAAGTTTTCTGCAAAACCACAAGATGTGCATGCAAATGGTGCTTTTGGCAGAACGCGCACGTGGATTTCTACCAAACGACGTGCTAAGCATGCCGATGCTGCTCTTTTTAGCACCCGCGCACGGATTTGTGCGAAAACGCCTTTTAAGCATGCACATGCTTCTTTTGGTAGACGCGGATGAAGTTTTCTGCAAAACCACAAGATGTGCATGCAAATGGTGCTTTTGGAAGAACGCGCACGTGGATTTCTACCAAATGACGTGCTAAGCATGCCGATGCTGCTCTTTTTAGCACCCGCGCACGGATTTGTGCGAAAACGCGTTTTAAGCATGCACATGCATCTTTTGGTAGACGCGGATGAAGTTTTCTGCAAAACCACAAGATGTGCATGCAAATGGTGCTTTTGGCAGAACGCGCACGTGGATTTCTACCAAACGACGTGCTAAGCATGCCGATGCTGCTCTTTTTAGCACCCGCGCACGGATTTGTGCGAAAACGCGTTTGAAGCATGCACATGCATCTTTTGGTAGACGCGGATGAAGTTTTCTGCAAAACCAGAAGATGTGCATGCAAATGGTGCTTTTGGCAGAATGCGCACGAGGATTTCTACCAATCGACGTGCTAAGCATGCCGATGCTGCTCTTTTTAGCACCCGCGCACGGATTTGTGCGAAAACGCGTTTTAAGCATGCACATGCATCTTTTGGTAGACGCGGATGAAGTTTTTTGCAAAACCACAAGATGTGCATGCAAATGGTGCTTTTGGCAGAACGCGCACGTGGATTTCTACCAAACGACGTGCTAAGCATGCCGATGCTGCTCTATTTAGCACCCGCGCACGGATTTGTGCGAAAACGCGTTTTAAGCATGCACATGCATCTTTTGGTAGACGCGGATGAAGTTTTCTGCAAAACCACAAGATGTGCATGCAAATGGTGCTTTTGGCAGAACGCGCACGTAGATTTCTACAAAACGACGTGCTAAGCATGCCGATGCTGCTCTTTTTAGCACCCGCGCACGGGTTTGTGCGAAAACGCGTTTTAAGCATGCACATGCATCTTTTGGTAGACGCGGATGAAGTTTTCTGCAAAACCACAAGATGTGCATGCAAATGGTGCTTTTGGCAGAACGCGCACGTGGATTTCTACCAAACGACGTGCTAAGCATGCCGATGCTGCTCTTTTTAGCACCCGCGCACGGATTTGTGCGAAAACGCCTTTTAAGCATGCACATGCTTCTTTTGGTAGACGCGGATGAAGTTTTCTGCAAAACCACAAGATCTGCATGCAAATGGTGCTTTTGGCAGAACGCGCACGTGGATTTCTACCAAATGACGTGCTAAGCATGCCGATGCTGCTCTTTTTAGCACCCGCGCACGGATTTGTGCGAAAACGCGTTTTAAGCATGCACATGCATCTTTTGGTAGACGCGGATGAAGTTTTCTGCAAAACCACAAGATGTGCATGCAAATGGTGCTTTTGGCAGAACGCGCACGTGGATTTCTACCAAACGACGTGCTAAGCATGCCGATGCTGCTCTTTTTAGCACCCGCGCACGGATTTGTGCGAAAACGCGTTTGAAGCATGCACATGCATCTTTTGGTAGACGCGGATGAAGTTTTCTGCAAAACCAGAAGATGTGCATGCAAATGGTGCTTTTGGCAGAACGCGCACGAGGATTTCTACCAAACGACGTGCTAAGCATGCCGATGCTGCTCTTTTTTGCACCCGCGCACGGATTTGTGCGAAAACGCGTTTTAAGCATGCACATGCATCTTTTGGTAGACGCGGATGAAGTTTTCTGCAAAACCACAAGATGTGCATGCAAATGGTGCTTTTGGCAGAACGCGCACGTGGATTTCTACCAAACGACGTGCTAAGCATGCCGATGCTGCTCTATTTAGCACCCGCGCATGGATTTGTGCGAAAACGCGTTTTAAGCATGCACATGCATCTTTTGGTAGAAGCGGATGAAGTTTTCTGCAAAACCACAAGATGTGCATGCAAATGGTGCTTTTGGCAGAACGCGCACGTGGATTTCTACCAAACGACGTGCTAAGCATGCCGATGCTGCTCTTTTTAGCACCCGCGCACGGATTTGTGCGAAAACGCGTTTGAAGCATGCACATGCATCTTTTGGTAGACGCGGATGAAGTTTTCTGCAAAACCAGAAGATGTGCATGCAAATGGTGCTTTTGGCAGAACGCGCACGAGGATTTCTACCAAACGACGTGCTAAGCATGCCGATGCTACTCTTTTTAGCACCCGCGCACGGATTTGTGCGAAAACGCGTTTTAAGCATGCACATGCATCTTTTGGTAGACGCGGATGAAGTTTTCTGCAAAACCAGAAGATGTGCATGCAAATGGTGCTTTTGGCAGAACGCGCACGAGGATTTCTACCAAACGACGTGCTAAGCATGCCGATGCTGCTCTTTTTAGCACCCGCGCACGGATTTGTGCGAAAACGCGTTTTAAGCATGCACATGCATCTTTTGGTAGACGCGGATGAAGTTTTCTGCAAAACCACAAGATGTGCATGCAAATGGTGCTTTTGGCAGAACGCGCACGTGGATTTCTACCAAACGACGTGCTAAGCATGCCGATGCTGCTCTATTTAGCACCCGCGCACGGATTTGTGCGAAAACGCGTTTTAAGCATGCACATGCATCTTTTGGTAGACGCGGATGAAGTTTTCTGCAAAACCACAAAATGTGCATGCAAATAGTGCTTTTGGCAGAACGCGCACGTGGATTTCTACCAAACGACGTGCTAAGCATGCCGATGCTGCTCTTTTTAGCACCCGCGCACGGATTTGTGCGAAAACGCGTTTTATGCATGCACATGCATCTTTTGGTAGGCGCGGATGAAGTTTTCTGCAAAACCACAAGATGTGCATGCAAATGGTGCTTTTGGCAGAACGCGCACGTGGATTTCTACCAAACGACGTGCTAAGCATGCCGATGCTGCTCTTTTTAGCACCCGCGCACGGATTTGTGCGAAAACGCGTTTTAAGCATACACATGCATCTTTTGGTAGACGCGGATGAAGGTTTCTGCAAAACCACAAGATGTGCATGCAAATGGTGCTTTTGGCAGAACGCGCACGTGGATTTTTACCAAACGACGTGCTAAGCATGCCGATGCTGCTCTTTTTAGCACCCGCGCACGGATTTGTGCGAAAACGCGTTTTAAGCATGCACATGCATCTTTTGGTAGACGCGGATGAAGTTTTCTGCAAAACCACAAGATGTGCTTGCAAATGGTGCTTTTGGCAGACCGCGCACGTGGATTTCTACCAAACGACGTGCTAAGCATGCCGATGCTGCTCTTTTTAGCACCCGCACACGGATTTCTGCGAAAACGCGTTTTAAGCATGCACATGCATCTTTTGGTAGACGCGGATGAAGTTTTCTGCAAAACCACAAGATGTGCATGCAAATGGTGCTTTTGGCAGAACGCGCACGTGGATTTCTACCAAACGACGTGCTAAGCATGCCGATGCTGCTCTTTTTAGCACCCGCGCACGGATTTGTGCGAAAACGCGTTTTAAGCATGCACATGCATCTTTTGGTAGACGCGGATGAAGTTTTCTGCAAAACCACAAGATGTGCATGCAAATGGTGCTTTTGGCAGAACGCGCACGTGGATTTCTACCAAACGACGTGCTAAGCATGCCGATGCTGCTCTTTTTAGCACCCGCGCACGGATTTTTGCGAAAACGCGTTTTAAGCATGCACATGCATCTTTTGGTAGACGCGGATGAAGTTTTCTGCAATACCACAAGATGTGCATGCAAATGGTGCTTTTGGCAGAACGCGCACGTGGATTTCTACCAAACGACGTGCTAAGCATGCCGATGCTGCTCTTTTTAGCACCCGCGCACGGATTTGTGCGAAAACGCGTTTTAAGCATGCACATGCATCTTTTGGTAGACGCGGATGAAGTTTTCTGCAAAACCACAAGATGTGCATGCAAATGGTGCTTTTGGCAGAACGCGCACGTGGATTTCTACCAAACGACGTGCTAAGCATGCCGATGCTGCTCTTTTTAGCACCCGCGCACGGATTTGTGCGAAAACGCCTTTTAAGCATGCACATGCTTCTTTTGGTAGACGCGGATGAAGTTTTCTGCAAAACCACAAGATGTGCATGCAAATGGTGCTTTTGGCAGAACGCGCACGTGGATTTCTACCAAATGACGTGCTAAGCATGCCGATGCTGCTCTTTTTAGCACCCGCGCACGGATTTGTGCGAAAACGCGTTTTAAGCATGCTCATGCATCTTTTGGTAGACGCGGATGAAGTTATCTGCAAAACCACAAGATGTGCATGCAAATGGTGCTTTTGGCAGAACGCGCACGTGGATTTCTACCAAACGACGTGCTAAGCATGCCGATGCTGCTCTTTTTAGCACCCGCGCACGGATTTGTGCGAAAACGCGTTTGAAGCATGCACATGCATCTTTTGGTAGACGCGGATGAAGTTTTCTGCAAAACCAGAAGATGTGCATGCAAATGGTGCTTTTGGCAGAACGCGCACGAGGATTTCTACCAAACGACGTGCTAAGCATGCCGATGCTGCACTTTTTAGCACCCGCGCACGCATTTGTGCGAAAACGCGTTTTAAGCATGCACATGCATCTTTTGGTAGACGCGGATGAAGTTTTCTGCAAAACCACAAGATGTGCATGCAAATGGTGCTTTTGGCAGAACGCGCACGTGGATTTCTACCAAACGACGTGCTAAGCATGCCGATGCTGCTCTATTTAGCACCCGCGCACGGATTTGTGCGAAAACGCGTTTTAAGCATGCACATGCATCTTTTGGTAGACGCGGATGAAGTTTTCTGCAAAACCACAAGATGTGCATGCAAATGGTGCTTTTGGCAGAACGCGCACGTGGATTTCTACCAAACGACGTGCTAAGCATGCCGATGCTGCTCTTTTTAGCACCCGCGCACGGATTTGTGCGAAAACGCGTTTTATGCATGCACATGCATCTTTTGGTAGACGCGGATGAAGTTTTCTGCAAAACCACAAGATGTGCATGCAAATGGTGCTTTTGGCAGAACGCGCACGTGGATTTCTACCAAACGACGTGCTAAGCATGCCGATGCTGCTCTTTTTAGCACCCGCGCACGGATTTGTGCGAAAACGCGTTTTAAGCATGCACATGCATCTTTTGGTAGACGCGGATGAAGTTTTCTGCAAAACCACAAGATGTGCTTGCAAATGGTGCTTTTGGCAGAACGCGCACGTGGATTTCTACCAAACGACGTGCTAAGCATGCCGATGCTGCTCTTTTTAGCACCCGCACACGGATTTCTGCGAAAACGCGTTTTAAGCATGCACATGCATCTTTTGGTAGACGCGGATGAAGTTTTCTGCAAAACCACAAGATGTGCATGCAAATGGTGCTTTTGGCAGAACGCGCACGTGGATTTCTACCAAACGACGTGCTAAGCATGCCGATGCTGCTCTTTTTAGCACCCGCGCACGGATTTGTGCGAAAACGCGTTTTAAGCATGCACATGCATCTTTTGGTAGACGCGGATGAAGTTTTCTGCAAAACCACAAGATGTGCATGCAAATGGTGCTTTTGGCAGAACGCGCACGTGGATTTCTACCAAACGAAGTGCTAAGCATGCCGATGCTGCTCTTTTTAGCACCCGCGCACGGATTTGTGCGAAAACGCGTTTCAAGGATGCACATGCATCTTTTGGTAGACGCGGATGAAGTTTTCTGCAAAACCACAAGATGTGCATGCAAATGGCGCTTTTGGCAGAACGCGCACATGGATTTCTACCAAACGACGTGCTAAGCATGCCGATGCTGCTCTTTTTAGCACCCGCGCACGGATTTGTGCGAAAACGCGTTTTAAGCATGCACATGCATCTTTTGGTAGACGCGGATAAAGTTTTCTGCAAAACCACAAGATATGCATGCAAATGGTGCTTTTGGCAGAACGCGCACGTGGATTTCTACCAAACGACGTGCTAAGCATGCCGATGCTGCTCTTTTTAGCACCCGCGCACGGATTTGTGCGAAAACACGTTGTAAGCATGCAGATGCATCTTTTGGTAGACGCGGATGAAGTTTTCTGCAAAACCAGAAGATGTGCATGCAAATGGTGCTTTTGGCAGAACGCGCACGTGGATTTCTACCAAACGACGTGGTAAGCATGCCGATGCTGCTCTTTTTAGCACCCGCGCACGGATTTGTGCGAAAACGCGTTTTAAGCATGCACATGCATCTTTTGGTAGACGCGGATGAAGTTTTCTGCAAAACCACAAGATGTGCATGCAAATGGTGCTTTTGGCAGAACGCGCACGTAGATTTCTACAAAACGACGTGCTAAGCATGCCGATGCTGCTCTTTTTAGCACCCGCGCACGGGTTTGTGCGAAAACGCGTTTTAAGCATGCACATGCATCTTTTGGTAGACGCGGATGAAGTTTTCTGCAAAACCACAAGATGTGCATGCAAATGGTGCTTTTGGCAGAACGCGCACGTGGATTTCTACCAAACGACGTGCTAAGCATGCCGATGCTGCTCTTTTTAGCACCCGCGCACGGATTTGTGCGAAAACGCCTTTTAAGCATGCACATGCTTCTTTTGGTAGACGCGGATGAAGTTTTCTGCAAAACCACAAGATCTGCATGCAAATGGTGCTTTTGGCAGAACGCGCACGTGGATTTCTACCAAATGACGTGCTAAGCATGCCGATGCTGCTCTTTTTAGCACCCGCGCACGGATTTGTGCGAAAACGCGTTTTAAGCATGCACATGCATCTTTTGGTAGACGCGGATGAAGTTTTCTGCAAAACCACAAGATGTGCATGCAAATGGTGCTTTTGGCAGAACGCGCACGTGGATTTCTACCAAACGACGTGCTAAGCATGCCGATGCTGCTCTATTTAGCACCCGCGCACGGATTTGTGCGAAAACGCGTTTTAAGCATGCACATGCATCTTTTGGTAGAAGCGGATGAAGTTTTCTGCAAAACCACAAGATGTGCATGCAAATGGTGCTTTTGGCAGAACGCGCACGTGGATTTCTACCAAACGACGTGCTAAGCATGCCGATGCTGCTCTTTTTAGCACCCGCGCACGGATTTGTGCGAAAACGCGGTTGAAGCATGCACATGCATCTTTTGGTAGACGCGGATGAAGTTTTCTGCAAAACCAGAAGATGTGCATGCAAATGGTGCTTTTGGCAGAACGCGCACGAGGATTTCTACCAAACGACGTGCTAAGCATGCCGATGCTGCTCTTTTTAGCACCCGCGCACGGATTTGTGCGAAAACGCGTTTTAAGCATGCACATGCATCTTTTGGTAGACGCGGATGAAGTTTTCTGCAAAACCAGAAGATGTGCATGCAAATGGTGCTTTTGGCAGAACGCGCACGAGGATTTCTACCAAACGACGTGCTAAGCATGCCGATGCTGCTCTTTTTAGCACCCGCGCACGGATTTGTGCGAAAACGCGTTTTAAGCATGCACATGCATCTTTTGGTAGACGCGGATGAAGTTTTCTGCAAAACCACAAGATGTGCATGCAAATGGTGCTTTTGGCAGAACGCGCACGTGGATTTCTACCAAACGACGTGCTAAGCATGCCGATGCTGCTCTATTTAGCACCCGCGCACGGATTTGTGCGAAAACGCGTTTTAAGCATGCACATGCATCTTTTGGTAGACGCGGATGAAGTTTTCTGCAAAACCACAAAATGTGCATGCAAATGGTGCTTTTGGCAGAACGCGCACGTGGATTTCTACCAAACGACGTGCTAAGCATGCCGATGCTGCTCTTTTTAGCACCCGCGCACGGATTTGTGCGAAAACGCGTTTTATGCATGCACATGCATCTTTTGGTAGGCGCGGATGAAGTTTTCTGCAAAACCACAAGATGTGCATGCAAATGGTGCTTTTGGCAGAACGCGCACGTGGATTTCTACCAAACGACGTGCTAAGCATGCCGATGCTGCTCTTTTTAGCACCCGCGCACGGATTTGTGCGAAAACGCGTTTTAAGCATGCACATGCATCTTTTGGTAGACGCGGATGAAGGTTTCTGCAAAACCACAAGATGTGCATGCAAATGGTGCTTTTGGCAGAACGCGCACGTGGATTTCTACCAAACGACGTGCTAAGCAAGCCGATGCTGCTCTTTTTAGCACCCGCGCACGGATTTGTGCGAAAACGCGTTTTAAGCATGCACATGCATCTTTTGGTAGACGCGGATGAAGTTTTCTGCAAAACCACAAGATGTGCATGCAAATGGTGCTTTTGGCAGAACGCGCACGTGGATTTCTACCAAACGAAGTGCTAAGCATGCCGATGCTGCTCTTTTTAGCACCCGCGCACGGATTTGTGCGAAAACGCGTTTTAAGGATGCACATGCATCTTTTGGTAGACGCGGATGAAGTTTTCTGCAAAACCACAAGATGTGCATGCAAATGGTGCTTTTGGCAGAACGCGCACATGGATTTCTACCAAACGACGTGCTAAGCATGCGGATGCTGCTCTTTTTAGCACCCGCGCACGGATTTGTGCGAAAACGCGTTTTAAGCATGCACATGCATCTTTTGGTAGACGCGGGTAAAGCTTTCTGCAAAACCACAAGATATGCATGCAAATGGTGCTTTTGGCAGAACGCGCACGTGGATTTCTACCAAACGACGTGCTAAGCATGCCGATGCTGCTCTCTTTAGCACCCGCGCACGGATTTGTGCGAAAACGCGTTTTAAGCATGCACATGCATCTTTTGGTAGACGCGGATGAAGTTTTCTGCAAAACCACAAGATGTGCATGCAAATGGTGCGTTTGGCAGAACGCGCACGTGGATTTCAACCAAACGACGTGTAAGCATGCCGATGCTGCTCTTTTTAGCACCCGCGCACGGATTTTTGCGAAAACGCGTTTTAAGCATGCACATGCATCTTTTGGTAGACGCGGATGAAGTTTTCTGCAATACCACAAGATGTGCATGCAAATGGCGCTTTTGGCAGAACGCGCACATGGATTTCTACCAAACGACGTGCTAAGCATGCCGATGCTGCTCTTTTTAGCACCCGCGCACGGATTTGTGCGAAAACGCGTTTTAAGCATGCACATGCATCTTTTGGTAGACGCGGATAAAGTTTTCTGCAAAACCACAAGATATGCATGCAAATGGTGCTTTTGGCAGAACGCGCACGTGGATTTCTACCAAACGACGTGCTAAGCATGCCGATGCTGCTCTTTTTAGCACCCGCGCACGGATTTGTGCGAAAACACGTTGTAAGCATGCAGATGCATCTTTTGGTAGACGCGGATGAAGTTTTCTGCAAAACCAGAAGATGTGCATGCAAATGGTGCTTTTGGCAGAACGCGCACGTGGATTTCTACCAAACGACGTGGTAAGCATGCCGATGCTGCTCTTTTTAGCACCCGCGCACGGATTTGTGCGAAAACGCGTTTTAAGCATGCACATGCATCTTTTGGTAGACGCGGATGAAGTTTTCTGCAAAACCACAAGATGTGCATGCAAATGGTGCTTTTGGCAGAACGCGCACGTAGATTTCTACAAAACGACGTGCTAAGCATGCCGATGCTGCTCTTTTTAGCACCCGCGCACGGGTTTGTGCGAAAACGCGTTTTAAGCATGCACATGCATCTTTTGGTAGACGCGGATGAAGTTTTCTGCAAAACCACAAGATGTGCATGCAAATGGTGCTTTTGGCAGAACGCGCACGTGGATTTCTACCAAACGACGTGCTAAGCATGCCGATGCTGCTCTTTTTAGCACCCGCGCACGGATTTGTGCGAAAACGCCTTTTAAGCATGCACATGCTTCTTTTGGTAGACGCGGATGAAGTTTTCTGCAAAACCACAAGATCTGCATGCAAATGGTGCTTTTGGCAGAACGCGCACGTGGATTTCTACCAAATGACGTGCTAAGCATGCCGATGCTGCTCTTTTTAGCACCCGCGCACGGATTTGTGCGAAAACGCGTTTTAAGCATGCACATGCATCTTTTGGTAGACGCGGATGAAGTTTTCTGCAAAACCACAAGATGTGCATGCAAATGGTGCTTTTGGCAGAACGCGCACGTGGATTTCTACCAAACGACGTGCTAAGCATGCCGATGCTGCTCTATTTAGCACCCGCGCACGGATTTGTGCGAAAACGCGTTTTAAGCATGCACATGCATCTTTTGGTAGAAGCGGATGAAGTTTTCTGCAAAACCACAAGATGTGCATGCAAATGGTGCTTTTGGCAGAACGCGCACGTGGATTTCTACCAAACGACGTGCTAAGCATGCCGATGCTGCTCTTTTTAGCACCCGCGCACGGATTTGTGCGAAAACGCGGTTGAAGCATGCACATGCATCTTTTGGTAGACGCGGATGAAGTTTTCTGCAAAACCAGAAGATGTGCATGCAAATGGTGCTTTTGGCAGAACGCGCACGAGGATTTCTACCAAACGACGTGCTAAGCATGCCGATGCTGCTCTTTTTAGCACCCGCGCACGGATTTGTGCGAAAACGCGTTTTAAGCATGCACATGCATCTTTTGGTAGACGCGGATGAAGTTTTCTGCAAAACCAGAAGATGTGCATGCAAATGGTGCTTTTGGCAGAACGCGCACGAGGATTTCTACCAAACGACGTGCTAAGCATGCCGATGCTGCTCTTTTTAGCACCCGCGCACGGATTTGTGCGAAAACGCGTTTTAAGCATGCACATGCATCTTTTGGTAGACGCGGATGAAGTTTTCTGCAAAACCACAAGATGTGCATGCAAATGGTGCTTTTGGCAGAACGCGCACGTGGATTTCTACCAAACGACGTGCTAAGCATGCCGATGCTGCTCTATTTAGCACCCGCGCACGGATTTGTGCGAAAACGCGTTTTAAGCATGCACATGCATCTTTTGGTAGACGCGGATGAAGTTTTCTGCAAAACCACAAAATGTGCATGCAAATGGTGCTTTTGGCAGAACGCGCACGTGGATTTCTACCAAACGACGTGCTAAGCATGCCGATGCTGCTCTTTTTAGCACCCGCGCACGGATTTGTGCGAAAACGCGTTTTATGCATGCACATGCATCTTTTGGTAGGCGCGGATGAAGTTTTCTGCAAAACCACAAGATGTGCATGCAAATGGTGCTTTTGGCAGAACGCGCACGTGGATTTCTACCAAACGACGTGCTAAGCATGCCGATGCTGCTCTTTTTAGCACCCGCGCACGGATTTGTGCGAAAACGCGTTTTAAGCATGCACATGCATCTTTTGGTAGACGCGGATGAAGGTTTCTGCAAAACCACAAGATGTGCATGCAAATGGTGCTTTTGGCAGAACGCGCACGTGGATTTCTACCAAACGACGTGCTAAGCAAGCCGATGCTGCTCTTTTTAGCACCCGCGCACGGATTTGTGCGAAAACGCGTTTTAAGCATGCACATGCATCTTTTGGTAGACGCGGATGAAGTTTTCTGCAAAACCACAAGATGTGCATGCAAATGGTGCTTTTGGCAGAACGCGCACGTGGATTTCTACCAAACGAAGTGCTAAGCATGCCGATGCTGCTCTTTTTAGCACCCGCGCACGGATTTGTGCGAAAACGCGTTTTAAGGATGCACATGCATCTTTTGGTAGACGCGGATGAAGTTTTCTGCAAAACCACAAGATGTGCATGCAAATGGTGCTTTTGGCAGAACGCGCACATGGATTTCTACCAAACGACGTGCTAAGCATGCGGATGCTGCTCTTTTTAGCACCCGCGCACGGATTTGTGCGAAAACGCGTTTTAAGCATGCACATGCATCTTTTGGTAGACGCGGGTAAAGCTTTCTGCAAAACCACAAGATATGCATGCAAATGGTGCTTTTGGCAGAACGCGCACGTGGATTTCTACCAAACGACGTGCTAAGCATGCCGATGCTGCTCTCTTTAGCACCCGCGCACGGATTTGTGCGAAAACGCGTTTTAAGCATGCACATGCATCTTTTGGTAGACGCGGATGAAGTTTTCTGCAAAACCACAAGATGTGCATGCAAATGGTGCGTTTGGCAGAACGCGCACGTGGATTTCAACCAAACGACGTGTAAGCATGCCGATGCTGCTCTTTTTAGCACCCGCGCACGGATTTTTGCGAAAACGCGTTTTAAGCATGCACATGCATCTTTTGGTAGACGCGGATGAAGTTTTCTGCAATACCACAAGATGTGCATGCAAATGGTGCTTTTGGCAGAACGCGCACGTGGATTTCTACCAAACGACGTGCTAAGCATGCCGATGCTGCTCTTTTTAGCAATCGCGCACGGATTTGTGCGAAAACGCCTTTTAAGCATGCACATGCTTCTTTTGGTAGACGCGGATGAAGTTTTCTGCAAAACCACAAGATGTGCATGCAAATGGTGCTTTTGGCAGAACGCGCACGTGGATTTCTACCAAACGACGTGCTAAGCATGCCGATGCTGCTCTTTTTAGCACCCGCGCACGGATTTGTGCGAAAACGCGTTTTAAGCATGCACATGCATCTTTTGGTAGACGCGGATGAAGTTTTCTGCAAAACCACAAGATGTGCATGCAAATAGTGCTTTTGGCAGAACGCGCACGTGGATTTCTACCAAACGACGTGCTAAGCATGCCGATGCTGCTCTTTTTAGCACCCGCGCACGGATTTGTGCGAAAACGCGTTTTAAGCATGCACATGCATCTTTTGTTAGACGCGGATGAAGTTTTCTGCAAAACCACAAGATGTGCATGCAAATGGTGCTTTTGGCAGAACGCGCACGTAGATTTCTACCAAACGACGTGCTAAGCATGCCGATGCTGCTCTTTTTAGCACCCGCGCACGGATTTGTGCGAAAACGCGTTTTAAGCATGCACATGCATCTTTTGGTAGACGCGGATGAAGTTTTCTGCAAAACCACAAGATGTGCATGCAAATGGTGCTTTTGGCAGAACGCGCACGTGGATTTCTACCAAATGACGTGCTAAGCATGCCGATGCTGCTCTTTTTAGCACCCGCGCACGGATTTGTGCGAAAACGCGTTTTAAGCATGCACATGCATCTTTTGGTAGACGCGGATGAAGTTTTCTGCAAAACCACAAGATGTGCATGCAAATGGTGCTTTTGGCAGAACGCGCACGTGAATTTCTACCAAACGACGTGCTAAGCATGCCGATGCTGCTCTTTTTAGCACCCGCGCACGGATTTGTGCAAAAACGCGTTTGAAGCATGCACATGCATCTTTTGGTAGACGCGGATGAAGTTTTCTGCAAAACCAGAAGATGTGCATGCAAATGGTGCTTTTGGCAGAACGCGCACGAGGATTTCTACCAAACGACGTGCTAAGCATGCCGATGCCGCTCTTTTTAGCACCCGCGCACGGATTTGTGCGAAAACGCGTTTTAAGCATGCACATGCATGTTTTGGTAGACGCGGATGAAGTTTTCTGCAAAACCACAAGATGTGCATGCAAATGGTGCTTTTGGCAGAACGCGCTTGTGGATTTCTACCAAACGACGTGCTAAGCATGCCGATGCTGCTCTATTTAGCACCCGCGCACGGATTTGTGCGAAAACGCGTTTTAAGCATGCACATGCATCTTTTGGTAGACGCGGATGAAGTTTTCTGCAAAACCACAAGATGTGCATGCAAATGGTGCTTTTGGCAGAACGCGCACGTGGATTTCTACGAAACGACGTGCTAAGCATGCCGATGCTGCTCTTTTTAGCACCCGCGCACGGATTTGTGCGAAAACGCGTTTTATGCATGCACATGCATCTTTTGGTAGACGCGGATGAAGTTTTCTGCAAAACCACAAGATGTGCATGCAAATGGTGCTTTTGGCAGAACGCGCACGTGGATTTCTACCAAACGACGTGCTAAGCATGCCGATGCTGCTCTTTTTAGCACCCGCGCACGCATTTGTGCGAAAACGCGTTTTAAGCATGCACATGCATCTTTTGGTAGCCGCGGATGAAGTTTTCTGCAAAACCACGAGATGTGCTTGCAAATGGTGCTTTTGGCAGAACGCGCACGTGGATTTCTACCAAACGACGTGCTAAGCATGCCGATGCTGCTCTTTTTAGCACCCGCACACGGATTTCTGCGAAAACGCGTTTTAAGCATGCACATGCATCTTTTGGTAGACGCGGACGAAGTTTTCTGCAAAACCACAAGATGTGCATGCAAATGGTGCTTTTGGCAGAACGCGCACGTGGATTTCTACCAAACGACGTGCTAAGCATGCCGATGCTGCTCTTTTTAGCACCCGCGCACGGATTTGTGCGAAAACGCGTTTTAAGCATGCACATGCATCTTTTGGTAGACGCGGATGAAGTTTTCTGCAAAACCACAAGATGTGCATGCAAATGGTGCTTTTGGCAGAACGCGCACGTGGATTTCTACCAAATGAAGTGCTAAGCATGCCGATGCTGCTCTTTTTAGCACCCGCGCACGGATTTGTGCGAAAACGCGTTTTAAGGATGCACATGCATCTTTTGGTAGACGCGGATGAAGTTTTCGGCAAAACCACAAGATGTGCATGCAAATGGTGCTTTTGGCAGAACGCGCACATGGATTTCTACCAAACGACGTGCTAAGCATGCCGATGCTGCTCTTTTTAGCACCCGCGCACGGATTTGTGCGAAAACGCGTTTTAAGCATGCACATGCATCTTTTGGTAGACGCGGATGAAGTTTTCTGCAAAACCACAAGATGTGCATGCAAATGGTGCTTTTGGCAGAACGCGCACGTGGATTTCTACCAAACGACGTGCTAAGCATGCCGATGCTGCTCTTTTTAGCACCCGCGCACGGATTTTTGTGAAAACGCGTTTTAAGCATGCACATGCATCTTTTGGTAGACGCGGATGAAGTTTTCTGCAAAACCACAAGATGTGCATGCAAATGGTGCTTTTGGCAGAACGCGCACGTGGATTTCTACCAAACGACGTGCTAAGCATGCCGATGCTGCTCTATTTAGCACCCGCGCACGGATTTGTGCGAAAACGCGTTTTAAGCATGCACATGCATCTTTTGGTAGACGCGGATGAAGTTTTCTGCAAAACCACAAGATGTGCTTGCAAATGGTGCTTTTGGCAGAACGCGCACGTGGGTTTCTACCAAACGACGTGCTAAGCATGCCGATGCTGCTCTTTTTAGCACCCGCACACGGATTTCTGCGAAAACGCGTTTTAAGCATGCACATGCATCTTTTGGTAGACGCGGACGAAGTTTTCTGCAAAACCACAAGATGTGCATGCAAATGGTGCTTTTGGCAGAACGCGCACGTGGATTTCTACCAAACGACGTGCTAAGCATGCCGATGCTGCTCTTTTTAGCACCCGCGCACGGATTTGTGCGAAAACGCGTTTTAAGCATGCACATGCATCTTTTGGTAGACGCGGATGAAGTTTTCTGCAAAACCACAAGATGTGCATGCAAATAGTGCTTTTGGCAGAACGCGCACGTGGATTTCTACCAAACGACGTGCTAAGCATGCCGATGCTGCTCTTTTTAGCACCCGCGCACGGATTTGTGCGAAAACGCGTTTTAAGCATGCACATGCATCTTTTGGTAGACGCGGATGAAGTTTTCTGCAAAACCACAAGATGTGCATGCAAATGGTGCTTTTGGCAGAACGCGCACGTAGATTTCTACCAAACGACGTACTAAGCATGCCGATGCTGCTCTTTTTAGCACCCGCGCACGGATTTGTGCGAAAACGCGTTTTAAGCATGCACATGCATCTTTTGGTAGACGCGGATGAAGTTTTCTGCAAAACCACAAGATGTGCATGCAAATGGTGCTTTTGGCAGAACGCGCACGTGGATTTCTACCAAACGACGTGCTAAGCATGCCGATGCTGCTCTATTTAGCACCCGCGCACGGATTTGTGCGAAAACGCGTTTTAAGCATGCACATGCATCTTTTGGTAGACGCGGATGAAGTTTTCTGCAAAACCACAAGATGTGCATGCAAATGGTGCTTTTGGCAGAACGCGCACGTGGATTTCTACCAAACGACGTGCTAAGCATGCCGATGCTGCTCTTTTTAGCACCCGCGCACGGATTTGTGCGAAAACGCGTTTTAAGGATGCACATGCATCTTTTGGTAGACGCGGATGAAGTTTTCTGCAAAACCACAAGATGTGCATGCAAATGGTGCTTTTGGCAGAACGCGCACGTGGATTTCTACCAAACGACGTGCTAAGCATGCCGATGCTGCTCTTTTTAGCACCCGCGCACGGATTTGTGCGAAAACGCGTTTTAAGCATGCACATGCATCTTTTGGTAGACGCGGATGAAGTTTTCTGCAAAACCACAAGATGTGCATGCAAATGGTGCTTTTGGCAGAACGCGCACGTGGATTTCTACCAAACGACGTGCTAAGCATGCCGATGCTGCTCTTTTTAGCACCCGCGCACGGATTTGTGCGAAAACGCCTTTTAAGCATGCACATGCTTCTTTTGGTAGACGCGGATGAAGTTTTCTGCAAAACCACAAGATGTGCATGCAAATGGTGCTTTTGGCAGAACGCGCACGTGGATTTCTACCAAATGACGTGCTAAGCATGCCGATGCTGCTCTTTTTAGCACCCGCGCACGGATTTGTGCGAAAACGCGTTTTAAGCATGCACATGCATCTTTTGGTAGACGCGGATGAAGTTTTCTGCAAAACCACAAGATGTGCATGCAAATGGTGCTTTTGGGAGAACGCGCACGTGGATTTCTACCAAACGACGTGCTAAGCATGCCGATGCTGCTCTTTTTAGCACCCGCGCACGGATTTGTGCGAAAACGCGTTTGAAGCATGCACATGCATCTTTTGGTAGACGCGGATGAAGTTTTCTGCAAAACCAGAAGATGTGCATGCAAATGGTGCTTTTGGCAGAACGCGCACGCGGATTTCTACCAAACGACTTGCTAAGCATGCCGATGCTGCTCTTTTTAGTACCCGCGCACGGATTTGTGCGAAAACGCGTTTTAAGCATGCACATGCATCTTTTGGTAGACGCGGATGAAGTTTTCTGCAAAACCACAAGATGTGCATGCAAATGGTGCTTTTGGCAGAACGCGCACGTGGATTTCTACCAAACGACGTGCTAAGCATGCCGATGCTGCTCTATTTAGCACCCGCGCACGGATTTGTGCGAAAACGCGTTTTAAGCATGCACATGCATCTTTTGGTAGACGCGGATGAAGTTTTCTGCAAAACCACAAGATGTGCTTGCAAATGGTGCTTTTGGCAGAACGCGCACATGGATTTCTACCAAACGACGTGCTAAGCATGCCGATGCTGCTCTTTTTAGCACCCGCACACGGATTTGTGCGAAAACGCGTTTTAAGCATGCACATGCATCTTTTGGTAGACGCGGATGAAGTTTTCTGCAAAACCACAAGATGTGCATGCAAATGGTGCTTTTGGCAGAACGCGCACGTGGATTTCTACCAAACGACGGGCTAAGCATGCCGATGCTGCTCTTTTTAGCACCCGCGCACGGATTTGTGCGAAAACGCGTTTTAAGCATGCACATGTATCTTTTGGTAGACGCAGATGAAGTTTTCTGCAAAACCACAAGATGTGCATGCAAATGGTGCTTTTGGCAGAACGCGCACGTGGATTTCTACCAAACGAAGTGCTAAGCATGCCGATGCTGCTCTTTTTAGCACCCGCGCACGGATTTGTGCGAAAACGCGTTTTAAGGATGCACATGCATCTTTTGGTAGACGCGGATGAAGTTTTCTGCAAAACCACAAGATGTGCATGCAAATGGTGCTTTTGGCAGAACGCGCACGTGGATTTCTACCAAACGACGTGCTAAGCATGCCGATGCTGCTCTTTTTAGCACCCGCGCACGGATTTGTGCGAAAACGCGTTTTAAGCATGCACATGCATCTTTTGGTAGACGCGGATGAAGTTTTCTGCAAAACCACAAGATGTGCATGCAAATGGTGCTTTTGGCAGAACGCGCACGTGGATTTCTACCAAACGACGTGCTAAGCATGCCGATGCTGCTCTTTTTAGCACCCGCGCACGGATTTGTGCGAAAACGCGTTTTAAGCATGCACATGCATCTTTTGGTAGACGCGGATGAAGTTTTCTGCAAAACCACAAGATGTGCATGCAAATGGTGCTTTTGGGAGAACGCGCACGTGGATTTCTACCAAACGACGTGCTAAGCATGCCGATGCTGCTCTTTTTAGCACCCGCGCACGGATTTGTGCGAAAACGCGTTTGAAGCATGCACATGCATCTTTTGGTAGACGCGGATGAAGTTTTCTGCAAAACCAGAAGATGTGCATGCAAATGGTGCTTTTGGCAGAACGCGCACGAGGATTTCTACCAAACGACTTGCTAAGCATGCCGATGCTGCTCTTTTTAGTACCCGCGCACGGATTTGTGCGAAAACGCGTTTTAAGCATGCACATGCATCTTTTGGTAGACGCGGATGAAGTTTTCTGCAAAACCACAAGATGTGCATGCAAATGGTGCTTTTGGCAGAACGCGCACGTGGATTTCTACCAAACGACGTGCTAAGCATGCCGATGCTGCTCTATTTAGCACCCGCGCACGGATTTGTGCGAAAACGCGTTTTAAACATGCACATGCATCTTTTGGTAGACGCGGATGAAGTTTTCTGCAAAACCACAAGATGTGCTTGCAAATGGTGCTTTTGGCAGAACGCGCACATGGATTTCTACCAAACGACGTGCTAAGCATGCCGATGCTGCTCTTTTTAGCACCCGCACACGGATTTGTGCGAAAACGCGTTTTAAGCATGCACATGCATCTTTTGGTAGACGCGGATGAAGTTTTCTGCAAAACCACAAGATGTGCATGCAAATGGTGCTTTTGGCAGAACGCGCACGTGGATTTCTACCAAACGACGGGCTAAGCATGCCGATGCTGCTCTTTTTAGCACCCGCGCACGGATTTGTGCGAAAACGCGTTTTAAGCATGCACATGCATCTTTTGGTAGACGCGGATGAAGTTTTCTGCAAAACCACAAGATGTGCATGCAAATGGTGCTTTTGGCAGAACGCGCACGTGGATTTCTACCAAACGAAGTGCTAAGCATGCCGATGCTGCTCTTTTTAGCACCCGCGCACGGATTTGTGCGAAAACGCGTTTTAAGGATGCACATGCATCTTTTGGTAGACGCGGATGAAGTTTTCTGCAAAACCACAAGATGTGCATGCAAATGGTGCTTTTGGCAGAACGCGCACGTGGATTTCTACCAAACGACGTGCTAAGCATGCCGATGCTGCTCTTTTTAGCACCCGCGCACGGATTTGTGCGAAAACGCGTTTTAAGCATGCACATGCATCTTTTGGTAGACGCGGATGAAGTTTTCTGCAAAACCACAAGATGTGCATGCAAATGGTGCTTTTGGCAGAACGCGCACGTAGATTTCTACCAAACGACGTGCTAAGCATGCCGATGCTGCTCTTTTTAGCACCCGCGCACGGATTTGTGCGAAAACGCGTGTTAAGCATGCACATACATCTTTTGGTAGACGCGGATGAAGTTTTCTGCAAAACCACAAGATGTGCATGCAAATGGTGCTTTTGGCAGAACGCGCACGTGGATTTCTACCAAACGACGTGCTAAGCATGCCGATGCTGCTCTTTTTAGCACCCGCGCACAGATTTGTGCGAAAACGCGTTTTAAGCATGCACATGCATCTTTTGGTCGACGCGGATGAAGTTTTCTGCAAAACCACAAGATGTGCATGCAAATGGTGCTTTTGGCAGAACGCGCACGCGGATTTCTACCAAACGACGTGCTAAGCATGCCGATGCTGCTCTATTTAGCACCCGCGCACGGATTTGTGCGAAAACGCATTTTAAGCATGCACATGCATCTTTTGGTAGACGCGGATGAAGTTTTCTGCAAAACCACAAGATGTGCATGCAAATGGTGCTTTTGGCAGAACGCGCACGTGGATTTCTACGAAACGACGTGCTAAGCATGCCGATGCTGCTCTCTTTAGCACCCGCGCACGGATTTGTGCGAAAACGCGTTTTAAGCATGCACATGCATCATTTGGTAGACGCGGATGAAGTTTTCAGCAAAACCACAATATGTGCATGCAAATGGTGCTTTTGGCAGAACGTGCACGTGGATTTCTACCAAACGACGTGCTAAGCATGCCGATGCTGCTCTTTTTCGCACCCGCGCACGGATTTGTGCGAAAACGCGTTTTAAGCATGCACATGCATGTTTTGGTAGACGCGGATGAAGTTTTCTGCAAAACCACAAGATGTGCATGCAAATGGTGCTTTTGGCAGAACGCGCTTGTGGATTTCTACCAAACGACGTGCTAAGCATGCCGATGCTGCTCTATTTAGCACCCGCGCACGGATTTGTGCGAAAACGCGTTTTAAGCATGCACATGCATCTTTTGGTAGACGCGGATGAAGTTTTCTGCAAAACCACAAGATGTGCATGCAAATGGTGCTTTTGGCAGAACGCGCACGTAGATTTCTACCAAACGACGTGCTAAGCATGCCGATGCTGCTCTTTTTAGCACCCGCGCACGGATTTGTGCGAAAACGCGTTTTAAGCATGCACATGCATCTTTTGGTAGACGCGGATGAAGTTTTCTGCAAAACCACAAGATGTGCATGCAAATGGTGCTTTTGGCAGAACGCGCACGTGGATTTCTACCAAACGACGTGCTAAGCATGCCGATGCTGCTCTATTTAGCACCCGCGCACGGATTTGTGCGAAAACGCATTTTAAGCATGCACATGCATCTTTTGGTAGACGCGGATGAAGTTTTCTGCAAAACCACAAGATGTGCATGCAAATGGTGCTTTTGGCCGAACGCGCACGTGGATTTCTACCAAACGACGTGCTAAGCATGCCGATGCTGCTCTCTTTAGCACCCGCGCACGGATTTGTGCGAAAACGCGTTTGAAGCATGCACATGCATCTTTTGGTAGACGCGGATGAAGTTTTCTGCAAAACCAGAAGATGTGCATGCAAATGGTGCTTTTGGCAGAACGCGCACGAGGATTTCTACCAAACGACGTGCTAAGCATGCCGATGCTGCTCTTTTTAGCACCCGCGCACGGATTTGTGCGAAAACGCGTTTTAAGCATGCACATGCATGTTTTGGTAGACGCGGATGAAGTTTTCTGCAAAACCACAAGATGTGCATGCAAATGGTGCTTTTGGCAGAACGCGCTTGTGGATTTCTACCAAACGACGTGCTAAGCATGCCGATGCTGCTCTATTTAGCACCCGCGCACGGATTTGTGCGAAAACGCGTTTTAAGCATGCACATGCATCTTTTGGTAGACGCGGATGAAGTTTTCTGCAAAACCACAAGATGTGCATGCAAATGGTGCTTTTGGCAGAACGCGCACGTGGATTTCTACGAAACGACGTGCTAAGCATGCCGATGCTGCTCTTTTTAGCACCCGCGCACGGATTTGTGCGAAAACGCGTTTTATGCATGCACATGCATCTTTTGGTAGACGCGGATGAAGTTTTCTGCAAAACCACAAGATGTGCATGCAAATGGTGCTTTTGGCAGAACGCGCACGTGGATTTCTACCAAACGACGTGCTAAGCATGCCGATGCTGCTCTTTTTAGCACCCGCGCACGCATTTGTGCGAAAACGCGTTTTAAGCATGCACATGCATCTTTTGGTAGCCGCGGATGAAGTTTTCTGCAAAACCACGAGATGTGCTTGCAAATGGTGCTTTTGGCAGAACGCGCACGTGGATTTCTACCAAACGACGTGCTAAGCATGCCGATGCTGCTCTTTTTAGCACCCGCACACGGATTTCTGCGAAAACGCGTTTTAAGCATGCACATGCATCTTTTGGTAGACGCGGACGAAGTTTTCTGCAAAACCACAAGATGTGCATGCAAATGGTGCTTTTGGCAGAACGCGCACGTGGATTTCTACCAAACGACGTGCTAAGCATGCCGATGCTGCTCTTTTTAGCACCCGCGCACGGATTTGTGCGAAAACGCGTTTTAAGCATGCACATGCATCTTTTGGTAGACGCGGATGAAGTTTTCTGCAAAACCACAAGATGTGCATGCAAATGGTGCTTTTGGCAGAACGCGCACGTGGATTTCTACCAAATGAAGTGCTAAGCATGCCGATGCTGCTCTTTTTAGCACCCGCGCACGGATTTGTGCGAAAACGCGTTTTAAGGATGCACATGCATCTTTTGGTAGACGCGGATGAAGTTTTCGGCAAAACCACAAGATGTGCATGCAAATGGTGCTTTTGGCAGAACGCGCACATGGATTTCTACCAAACGACGTGCTAAGCATGCCGATGCTGCTCTTTTTAGCACCCGCGCACGGATTTGTGCGAAAACGCGTTTTAAGCATGCACATGCATCTTTTGGTAGACGCGGATGAAGTTTTCTGCAAAACCACAAGATGTGCATGCAAATGGTGCTTTTGGCAGAACGCGCACGTGGATTTCTACCAAACGACGTGCTAAGCATGCCGATGCTGCTCTTTTTAGCACCCGCGCACGGATTTTTGTGAAAACGCGTTTTAAGCATGCACATGCATCTTTTGGTAGACGCGGATGAAGTTTTCTGCAAAACCACAAGATGTGCATGCAAATGGTGCTTTTGGCAGAACGCGCACGTGGATTTCTACCAAACGACGTGCTAAGCATGCCGATGCTGCTCTATTTAGCACCCGCGCACGGATTTGTGCGAAAACGCGTTTTAAGCATGCACATGCATCTTTTGGTAGACGCGGATGAAGTTTTCTGCAAAACCACAAGATGTGCTTGCAAATGGTGCTTTTGGCAGAACGCGCACGTGGGTTTCTACCAAACGACGTGCTAAGCATGCCGATGCTGCTCTTTTTAGCACCCGCACACGGATTTCTGCGAAAACGCGTTTTAAGCATGCACATGCATCTTTTGGTAGACGCGGACGAAGTTTTCTGCAAAACCACAAGATGTGCATGCAAATGGTGCTTTTGGCAGAACGCGCACGTGGATTTCTACCAAACGACGTGCTAAGCATGCCGATGCTGCTCTTTTTAGCACCCGCGCACGGATTTGTGCGAAAACGCGTTTTAAGCATGCACATGCATCTTTTGGTAGACGCGGATGAAGTTTTCTGCAAAACCACAAGATGTGCATGCAAATAGTGCTTTTGGCAGAACGCGCACGTGGATTTCTACCAAACGACGTGCTAAGCATGCCGATGCTGCTCTTTTTAGCACCCGCGCACGGATTTGTGCGAAAACGCGTTTTAAGCATGCACATGCATCTTTTGGTAGACGCGGATGAAGTTTTCTGCAAAACCACAAGATGTGCATGCAAATGGTGCTTTTGGCAGAACGCGCACGTAGATTTCTACGAAACGACGTGCTAAGCATGCCGATGCTGCTCTTTTTAGCACCCGCGCACGGATTTGTGCGAAAACGCGTTTTAAGCATGCACATGCATCTTTTGGTAGACGCGGATGAAGTTTTCTGCAAAACCACAAGATGTGCATGCAAATGGTGCTTTTGGCAGAACGCGCACGTGGATTTCTACCAAACGACGTGCTAAGCATGCCGATGCTGCTCTATTTAGCACCCGCGCACGGATTTGTGCGAAAACGCGTTTTAAGCATGCACATGCATCTTTTGGTAGACGCGGATGAAGTTTTCTGCAAAACCACAAGATGTGCTTGCAAATGGTGCTTTTGGCAGAACGCGCACATGGATTTCTACCAAACGACGTGCTAAGCATGCCGATGCTGCTCTTTTTAGCACCCGCGCACGGATTTGTGCGAAAACGCGTTTTAAGCATGCACATGCATCTTTTGGTAGACGCGGATGAAGTTTTCTGCAAAACCACAAGATGTGCATGCAAATGGTGCTTTTGGCAGAACGCGCACGTGGATTTCTACCAAACGACGTGCTAAGCATGCCGATGCTGCTCTTTTTAGCCCCCACGCACGGATTTGTGCGAAAACGCCTTTTAAGCATGCACATGCTTCTTTTGGTAGACGCGGATGAAGTTTTCTGCAAAACCACAAGATGTGCATGCAAATGGTGCTTTTGGCAGAACGCGCACGTGGATTTCTACCAAACGACGTGCTAAGCATGCCGATGCTGCTCTTTTTAGCACCCGCACACGGATTTGTGCGAAAACGCGTTTTAAGCATGCACATGCATCTTTTGGTAGACGCGGATGAAGTTTTCTGCAAAACCACAAGATGTGCATGCAAATGGTGCTTTTGGCAGAACGCGCACGTGGATTTCTACCAAACGACGTGCTAAGCATGCCGATGCTGCTCTTTTTAGCACCCGCGCACGGATTTGTGCGAAAACGCGTTTTAAGCATGCACATGCATCTTTTGGTAGACGCGGATGAAGTTTTCTGCAAAACCACAAGATGTGCATGCAAATGGTGCTTTTGGCAGAACGCGCACGTGGATTTCTACCAAACGACGTGCTAAGCATGCCGATGCTGCTCTTTTTAGCACCCGCGCACGGATTTGTGCGAAAACGCCTTTTAAGCATGCACATGCTTCTTTTGGTAGACGCGGATGTAGTTTTCTGCAAAACCACAAGATGTGCATGCAAATGGTGCTTTTGGCAGAACGCGCACGTGGATTTCTACCAAATGACGTGCTAAGCATGCCGATGCTGCTCTTTTTAGCACCCGCGCACGGATTTGTGCGAAAACGCGTTTTAAGCATGCACATGCATCTTTTGGTAGACGCGGATGAAGTTTTCTGCAAAACCACAAGATGTGCATGCAAATGGTGCTTTTGGGAGAACGCGCACGTGGATTTCTACCAAACGACGTGCTAAGCATGCCGATGCTGCTCTTTTTAGCACCCGCGCACGGATTTGTGCGAAAACGCGTTTGAAGCATGCACATGCATCTTTTGGTAGACGCGGATGAAGTTTTCTGCAAAACCAGAAGATGTGCATGCAAATGGTGCTTTTGGCAGAACGCGCACGCGGATTTCTACCAAACGACTTGCTAAGCATGCCGATGCTGCTCTTTTTAGTACCCGCGCACGGATTTGTGCGAAAACGCGTTTTAAGCATGCACATGCATCTTTTGGTAGACGCGGATGAAGTTTTCTGCAAAACCACAAGATGTGCATGCAAATGGTGCTTTTGGCAGAACGCGCACGTGGATTTCTACCAAACGACGTGCTAAGCATGCCGATGCTGCTCTATTTAGCACCCGCGCACGGATTTGTGCGAAAACGCGTTTTAAGCATGCACATGCATCTTTTGGTAGACGCGGATGAAGTTTTCTGCAAAACCACAAGATGTGCTTGCAAATGGTGCTTTTGGCAGAACGCGCACATGGATTTCTACCAAACGACGTGCTAAGCATGCCGATGCTGCTCTTTTTAGCACCCGCACACGGATTTGTGCGAAAACGCGTTTTAAGCATGCACATGCATCTTTTGGTAGACGCGGATGAAGTTTTCTGCAAAACCACAAGATGTGCATGCAAATGGTGCTTTTGGCAGAACGCGCACGTGGATTTCTACCAAACGACGGGCTAAGCATGCCGATGCTGCTCTTTTTAGCACCCGCGCACGGATTTGTGCGAAAACGCGTTTTAAGCATGCACATGTATCTTTTGGTAGACGCAGATGAAGTTTTCTGCAAAACCACAAGATGTGCATGCAAATGGTGCTTTTGGCAGAACGCGCACGTGGATTTCTACCAAACGAAGTGCTAAGCATGCCGATGCTGCTCTTTTTAGCACCCGCGCACGGATTTGTGCGAAAACGCGTTTTAAGGATGCACATGCATCTTTTGGTAGACGCGGATGAAGTTTTCTGCAAAACCACAAGATGTGCATGCAAATGGTGCTTTTGGCAGAACGCGCACGTGGATTTCTACCAAACGACGTGCTAAGCATGCCGATGCTGCTCTTTTTAGCACCCGCGCACGGATTTGTGCGAAAACGCGTTTTAAGCATGCACATGCATCTTTTGGTAGACGCGGATGAAGTTTTCTGCAAAACCACAAGATGTGCATGCAAATGGTGCTTTTGGCAGAACGCGCACGTGGATTTCTACCAAACGACGTGCTAAGCATGCCGATGCTGCTCTTTTTAGCACCCGCGCACGGATTTGTGCGAAAACGCGTTTTAAGCATGCACATGCATCTTTTGGTAGACGCGGATGAAGTTTTCTGCAAAACCACAAGATGTGCATGCAAATGGTGCTTTTGGGAGAACGCGCACGTGGATTTCTACCAAACGACGTGCTAAGCATGCCGATGCTGCTCTTTTTAGCACCCGCGCACGGATTTGTGCGAAAACGCGTTTGAAGCATGCACATGCATCTTTTGGTAGACGCGGATGAAGTTTTCTGCAAAACCAGAAGATGTGCATGCAAATGGTGCTTTTGGCAGAACGCGCACGAGGATTTCTACCAAACGACTTGCTAAGCATGCCGATGCTGCTCTTTTTAGTACCCGCGCACGGATTTGTGCGAAAACGCGTTTTAAGCATGCACATGCATCTTTTGGTAGACGCGGATGAAGTTTTCTGCAAAACCACAAGATGTGCATGCAAATGGTGCTTTTGGCAGAACGCGCACGTGGATTTCTACCAAACGACGTGCTAAGCATGCCGATGCTGCTCTATTTAGCACCCGCGCACGGATTTGTGCGAAAACGCGTTTTAAGCATGCACATGCATCTTTTGGTAGACGCGGATGAAGTTTTCTGCAAAACCACAAGATGTGCTTGCAAATGGTGCTTTTGGCAGAACGCGCACATGGATTTCTACCAAACGACGTGCTAAGCATGCCGATGCTGCTCTTTTTAGCACCCGCACACGGATTTGTGCGAAAACGCGTTTTAAGCATGCACATGCATCTTTTGGTAGACGCAGATGAAGTTTTCTGCAAAACCACAAGATGTGCATGCAAATGGTGCTTTTGGCAGAACGCGCACGTGGATTTCTACCAAACGACGGGCTAAGCATGCCGATGCTGCTCTTTTTAGCACCCGCGCACGGATTTGTGCGAAAACGCGTTTTAAGCATGCACATGCATCTTTTGGTAGACGCGGATGAAGTTTTCTGCAAAACCACAAGATGTGCATGCAAATGGTGCTTTTGGCAGAACGCGCACGTGGATTTCTACCAAACGAAGTGCTAAGCATGCCGATGCTGCTCTTTTTAGCACCCGCGCACGGATTTGTGCGAAAACGCGTTTTAAGGATGCACATGCATCTTTTGGTAGACGCGGATGAAGTTTTCTGCAAAACCACAAGATGTGCATGCAAATGGTGCTTTTGGCAGAACGCGCACGTGGATTTCTACCAAACGACGTGCTAAGCATGCCGATGCTGCTCTTTTTAGCACCCGCGCACGGATTTGTGCGAAAACGCGTTTTAAGCATGCACATGCATCTTTTGGTAGACGCGGATGAAGTTTTCTGCAAAACCACAAGATGTGCATGCAAATGGTGCTTTTGGCAGAACGCGCACGTAGATTTCTACCAAACGACGTGCTAAGCATGCCGATGCTGCTCTTTTTAGCACCCGCGCACGGATTTGTGCGAAAACGCGTGTTAAGCATGCACATGCATCTTTTGGTAGACGCGGATGAAGTTTTCTGCAAAACCACAAGATGTGCATGCAAATGGTGCTTTTGGCAGAACGCGCACGTGGATTTCTACCAAACGACGTGCTAAGCATGCCGATGCTGCTCTTTTTAGCACCCGCGCACAGATTTGTGCGAAAACGCGTTTTAAGCATGCACATGCATCTTTTGGTCGACGCGGATGAAGTTTTCTGCAAAACCACAAGATGTGCATGCAAATGGTGCTTTTGGCAGAACGCGCACGCGGATTTCTACCAAACGACGTGCTAAGCATGCCGATGCTGCTCTATTTAGCACCCGCGCACGGATTTGTGCGAAAACGCATTTTAAGCATGCACATGCATCTTTTGGTAGACGCGGATGAAGTTTTCTGCAAAACCACAAGATGTGCATGCAAATGGTGCTTTTGGCAGAACGCGCACGTGGATTTCTACCAAACGACGTGCTAAGCATGCCGATGCTGCTCTCTTTAGCACCCGCGCACGGATTTGTGCGAAAACGCGTTTTAAGCATGCACATGCATCATTTGGTAGACGCGGATGAAGTTTTCAGCAAAACCACAATATGTGCATGCAAATGGTGCTTTTGGCAGAACGTGCACGTGGATTTCTACCAAACGACGTGCTAAGCATGCCGATGCTGCTCTTTTTCGCACCCGCGCACGGATTTGTGCGAAAAAGCGTTTTAAGCATGCACATGCATCTTTTGGTAGACGCGGATGAAGTTTTCTGCAAAACCACAAGATGTGCATGCAAATGGTGCTTTTGGCAGAACGCGCACGTGGATTTCTACCAAACGACGGGCTAAGCATGCCGATGCTGCTCTTTTTAGCACCCGCGCACGGATTTGTGCGAAAACGCGTTTTAAGCATGCACATGTATCTTTTGGTAGACGCAGATGAAGTTTTCTGCAAAACCACAAGATGTGCATGCAAATGGTGCTTTTGGCAGAACGCGCACGTGGATTTCTACCAAACGAAGTGCTAAGCATGCCGATGCTGCTCTTTTTAGCACCCGCGCACGGATTTGTGCGAAAACGCGTTTTAAGGATGCACATGCATCTTTTGGTAGACGCGGATGAAGTTTTCTGCAAAACCACAAGATGTGCATGCAAATGGTGCTTTTGGCAGAACGCGCACGTGGATTTCTACCAAACGACGTGCTAAGCATGCCGATGCTGCTCTTTTTAGCACCCGCGCACGGATTTGTGCGAAAACGCGTTTTAAGCATGCACATGCATCTTTTGGTAGACGCGGATGAAGTTTTCTGCAAAACCACAAGATGTGCATGCAAATGGTGCTTTTGGCAGAACGCGCACGTGGATTTCTACCAAACGACGTGCTAAGCATGCCGATGCTGCTCTTTTTAGCACCCGCGCACGGATTTGTGCGAAAACGCGTTTTAAGCATGCACATGCATCTTTTGGTAGACGCGGATGAAGTTTTCTGCAAAACCACAAGATGTGCATGCAAATGGTGCTTTTGGGAGAACGCGCACGCGGATTTCTACCAAACGACGTGCTAAGCATGCCGATGCTGCTCTTTTTAGCACCCGCGCACGGATTTGTGCGAAAACGCGTTTGAAGCATGCACATGCATCTTTTGGTAGACGCGGATGAAGTTTTCTGCAAAACCAGAAGATGTGCATGCAAATGGTGCTTTTGGCAGAACGCGCACGAGGATTTCTACCAAACGACTTGCTAAGCATGCCGATGCTGCTCTTTTTAGTACCCGCGCACGGATTTGTGCGAAAACGCGTTTTAAGCATGCACATGCATCTTTTGGTAGACGCGGATGAAGTTTTCTGCAAAACCACAAGATGTGCATGCAAATGGTGCTTTTGGCAGAACGCGCACGTGGATTTCTACCAAACGACGTGCTAAGCATGCCGATGCTGCTCTATTTAGCACCCGCGCACGGATTTGTGCGAAAACGCGTTTTAAGCATGCACATGCATCTTTTGGTAGACGCGGATGAAGTTTTCTGCAAAACCACAAGATGTGCTTGCAAATGGTGCTTTTGGCAGAACGCGCACATGGATTTCTACCAAACGACGTGCTAAGCATGCCGATGCTGCTCTTTTTAGCACCCGCACACGGATTTGTGCGAAAACGCGTTTTAAGCATGCACATGCATCTTTTGGTAGACGCGGATGAAGTTTTCTGCAAAACCACAAGATGTGCATGCAAATGGTGCTTTTGGCAGAACGCGCACGTGGATTTCTACCAAACGACGGGCTAAGCATGCCGATGCTGCTCTTTTTAGCACCCGCGCACGGATTTGTGCGAAAACGCGTTTTAAGCATGCACATGCATCTTTTGGTAGACGCGGATGAAGTTTTCTGCAAAACCACAAGATGTGCATGCAAATGGTGCTTTTGGCAGAACGCGCACGTGGATTTCTACCAAACGAAGTGCTAAGCATGCCGATGCTGCTCTTTTTAGCACCCGCGCACGGATTTGTGCGAAAACGCGTTTTAAGGATGCACATGCATCTTTTGGTAGACGCGGATGAAGTTTTCTGCAAAACCACAAGATGTGCATGCAAATGGTGCTTTTGGCAGAACGCGCACGTGGATTTCTACCAAACGACGTGCTAAGCATGCCGATGCTGCTCTTTTTAGCACCCGCGCACGGATTTGTGCGAAAACGCGTTTTAAGCATGCACATGCATCTTTTGGTAGACGCGGATGAAGTTTTCTGCAAAACCACAAGATGTGCATGCAAATGGTGCTTTTGGCAGAACGCGCACGTAGATTTCTACCAAACGACGTGCTAAGCATGCCGATGCTGCTCTTTTTAGCACCCGCGCACGGATTTGTGCGAAAACGCGTTTTAAGCATGCACATGCATCTTTTGGTAGACGCGGATGAAGTTTTCTGCAAAACCACAAGATGTGCATGCAAATGGTGCTTTTGGCAGAACGCGCACGTGGATTTCTACCAAACGACGTGCTAAGCATGCCGATGCTGCTCTTTTTAGCACCCGCGCACAGATTTGTGCGAAAACGCGTTTTAAGCATGCACATGCATCTTTTGGTCGACGCGGATGAAGTTTTCTGCAAAACCACAAGATGTGCATGCAAATGGTGCTTTTGGCAGAACGCGCACGCGGATTTCTACCAAACGACGTGCTAAGCATGCCGATGCTGCTCTATTTAGCACCCGCGCACGGATTTGTGCGAAAACGCATTTTAAGCATGCACATGCATCTTTTGGTAGACGCGGATGAAGTTTTCTGCAAAACCACAAGATGTGCATGCAAATGGTGCTTTTGGCAGAACGCGCACGTGGATTTCTACCAAACGACGTGCTAAGCATGCCGATGCTGCTCTCTTTAGCACCCGCGCACGGATTTGTGCGAAAACGCGTTTTAAGCATGCACATGCATCATTTGGTAGACGCGGATGAAGTTTTCAGCAAAACCACAATATGTGCATGCAAATGGTGCTTTTGGCAGAACGTGCACGTGGATTTCTACCAAACGACGTGCTAAGCATGCCGATGCTGCTCTTTTTCGCACCCGCGCACGGATTTGTGCGAAAAAGCGTTTTAAGCATGCACATGCATCTTTTGGTAGACGCGGATGAAGTTTTCTGCAAAACCACAAGATGTGCATGCAAATGGTGCTTTTGGCAGAACGCGCACGTGGATTTCTACCAAACGACGTGCTAAGCATGCCGATGCTGCTCTTTTTAGCACCCGCGCACGGATTTGTGTGAAAACGCGTTTTAAGCATGCACATGCATCTTTTGGTAGACGCGGATGAAGTTTTCTGCAAAACCACAAGATGTGCATGCAAATGGTGCTTTTGGCAGAACGCGCACGTGCATTTCTAGCAAACGACGTGCTAAGCATGCCGATGCTGCTCTTTTTAGCACCCGCGCACGGATTTGTGCGAAAACGCGTTTTAAGCATGCACATGCATCTTTTGGTAAACGCGGATGAAGTTTTCTGCAATCCACAATATGTGCATGCAAATGGTGCTTTTGGCAGAACGCGCACGTGGATTTCTACCAAATAACGTGCTAAGCATGCCGATGCTGCTCTTTTTAGCACCCGCGCACGGATTTGTGCGAAAACGCGTTTTAAGCATGCACATGCATCTTTTGGTAGACGCGGATGAAGTTTTCTGCAAAACCACAAGATGTGCATGCAAATGGTGCTTTTGGCAGAACGCGCACGTGGATTTCTACCAAACGACGTGCTAAGCATGCCGATGCTGCTCTTTTTAGCACCCGCGCACAGATTTGTGCGAAAACGCGTTTTAAGCATGCACATGCATCTTTTGGTCGACGCGGATGAAGTTTTCTGCAAAACCACAAGATGTGCATGCAAATGGTGCTTTTGGCAGAACGCGCACGCGGATTTCTACCAAACGACGTGCTAAGCATGCCGATGCTGCTCTATTTAGCACCCGCGCACGGATTTGTGCGAAAACGCATTTTAAGCATGCACATGCATCTTTTGGTAGACGCGGATGAAGTTTTCTGCAAAACCACAAGATGTGCATGCAAATGGTGCTTTTGGCAGAACGCGCACGTGGATTTCTACCAAACGACGTGCTAAGCATGCCGATGCTGCTCTCTTTAGCACCCGCGCACGGATTTGTGCGAAAACGCGTTTTAAGCATGCACATGCATCATTTGGTAGACGCGGATGAAGTTTTCAGCAAAACCACAATATGTGCATGCAAATGGTGCTTTTGGCAGAACGTGCACGTGGATTTCTACCAAACGACGTGCTAAGCATGCCGATGCTGCTCTTTTTCGCACCCGCGCACGGATTTGTGCGAAAAAGCGTTTTAAGCATGCACATGCATCTTTTGGTAGACGCGGATGAAGTTTTCTGCAAAACCACAAGATGTGCATGCAAATGGTGCTTTTGGCAGAACGCGCACGTGGATTTCTACCAAACGACGTGCTAAGCATGCCGATGCTGCTCTTTTTAGCACCCGCGCACGGATTTGTGTGAAAACGCGTTTTAAGCATGCACATGCATCTTTTGGTAGACGCGGATGAAGTTTTCTGCAAAACCACAAGATGTGCATGCAAATGGTGCTTTTGGCAGAACGCGCACGTGCATTTCTAGCAAACGACGTGCTAAGCATGCCGATGCTGCTCTTTTTAGCACCCGCGCATGGATTTGTGCGAAAACGCGTTTTAAGCATGCACATGCATCTTTTGGTAAACGCGGATGAAGTTTTCTGCAATCCACAATATGTGCATGCAAATGGTGCTTTTGGCAGAACGCGCACGTGGATTTCTACCAAATAACGTGCTAAGCATGCCGATGCTGCTCTTTTTAGCACCCGCGCACGGATTTGTGCGAAAACGCGTTTTAAGCATGCACATGCATCTTTTGGTAGACGCGGATGAAGTTTTCTGCAAAACCACAAGATGTGCATGCAAATGGTGCTTTTGGCAGAACGCGCACGTGGATTTCTACCAAACGAAGTGCTAAGCATGCCGATGCTGCTCTTTTTAGCACCCGCGCACGGATTTGTGCGAAAACGCGTTTTAAGGAAGCACATGCATCTTTTGGTAGACGCGGATGAAGTTTTCTGCAAAACCACAAGATGTGCATGCAAATGGTGCTTTTGGCAGAACGCGCACGTGGATTTCTACCAAACGACGTGCTAAGCATGCCGATGCTGCTCTTTTTAGCACCCGCGCACGGATTTGTGCGAAAACGCGTTTTAAGCATGCACATGCATCTTTTGGTAGACGCGGATGAAGTTTTCTGCAAAACCACAAGATGTGCATGCAAATGGTGCTTTTGGCAGAACGCGCACGTGGATTTCTACCAAACGACGTGCTAAGCATGCCGATGCTGCTCTTTTTAGCACCCGCGCACGGATTTGTGCGAAAACGCGTTTTAAGCATGCACATGCATCTTTTGGTAGACGCGGATGAAGTTTTCTGCAAAACCAGAAGATGTGCATGCAAATGGTGCTTTTGGCAGAACGCGCACGAGGATTTCTACCAAACGACTTGCTAAGCATGCCGATGCTGCTCTTTTTAGTACCCGCGCACGGATTTGTGCGAAAACGCGTTTTAAGCATGCACATGCATCTTTTGGTAGACGCGGATGAAGTTTTCTGCAAAACCACAAGATGTGCATGCAAATGGTGCTTTTGGCAGAACGCGCACGTGGATTTCTACCAAACGACGTGCTAAGCATGCCGATGCTGCTCTATTTAGCACCCGCGCACGGATTTGTGCGAAAACGCGTTTTAAGCATGCACATGCATCTTTTGGTAGACGCGGATGAAGTTTTCTGCAAAACCACAAGATGTGCTTGCAAATGGTGCTTTTGGCAGAACGCGCACATGGATTTCTACCAAACGACGTGCTAAGCATGCCGATGCTGCTCTTTTTAGCACCCGCACACGGATTTGTGCGAAAACGCGTTTTAAGCATGCACATGCATCTTTTGGTAGACGCGGATGAAGTTTTCTGCAAAACCACAAGATGTGCATGCAAATGGTGCTTTTGGCAGAACGCGCACGTGGATTTCTACCAAACGACGGGCTAAGCATGCCGATGCTGCTCTTTTTAGCACCCGCGCACGGATTTGTGCGAAAACGCGTTTTAAGCATGCACATGCATCTTTTGGTAGACGCGGATGAAGTTTTCTGCAAAACCACAAGATGTGCATGCAAATGGTGCTTTTGGCAGAACGCGCACGTGGATTTCTACCAAACGAAGTGCTAAGCATGCCGATGCTGCTCTTTTTAGCACCCGCGCACGGATTTGTGCGAAAACGCGTTTTAAGGATGCACATGCATCTTTTGGTAGACGCGGATGAAGTTTTCTGCAAAACCACAAGATGTGCATGCAAATGGTGCTTTTGGCAGAACGCGCACGTGGATTTCTACCAAACGACGTGCTAAGCATGCCGATGCTGCTCTTTTTAGCACCCGCGCACGGATTTGTGCGAAAACGCGTTTTAAGCATGCACATGCATCTTTTGGTAGACGCGGATGAAGTTTTCTGCAAAACCACAAGATGTGCATGCAAATGGTGCTTTTGGCAGAACGCGCACGTGGATTTCTACCAAACGACGTGCTAAGCATGCCGATGCTGCTCTTTTTAGCACCCGCGCACGGATTTGTGCGAAAACGCGTTTTAAGCATGCACATGCATCTTTTGGTAGACGCGGATGAAGTTTTCTGCAAAACCACAAGATGTGCATGCAAATGGTGCTTTTGGCAGAACGCGCACGTGGATTTCTACCAAACGACGTGCTAAGCATGCCGATGCTGCTCTTTTTAGCACCCGCGCACAGATTTGTGCGAAAACGCGTTTTTAAGCATGCACATGCATCTTTTGGTCGACGCGGATGAAGTTTTCTGCAAAACCACAAGATGTGCATGCAAATGGTGCTTTTGGCAGAACGCGCACGCGGATTTCTACCAAACGACGTGCTAAGCATGCCGATGCTGCTCTATTTAGCACCCGCGCACGGATTTGTGCGAAAACGCATTTTAAGCATGCACATGCATCTTTTGGTAGACGCGGATGAAGTTTTCTGCAAAACCACAAGATGTGTATGCAAATGGTGCTTTTGGCAGAACGCGCACGTGGATTTCTACCAAACGACGTGCTAAGCATGCCGATGCTGCTCTCTTTAGCACTCGCGCACGGATTTGTGCGAAAACGCGTTTTAAGCATGCACATGCATCATTTGGTAGACGCGGATGAAGTTTTCAGCAAAACCACAATATGTGCATGCAAATGGTGCTTTTGGCAGAACGTGCACGTGGATTTCTACCAAACGACGTGCTAAGCATGCCGATGCTGCTCTTTTTCGCACCCGCGCACGGATTTGTGCGAAAAAGCGTTTTAAGCATGCACATGCATCTTTTGGTAGACGCGGATGAAGTTTTCTGCAAAACCACAAGATGTGCATGCAAATGGTGCTTTTGGCAGAACGCGCACGTGGATTTCTACCAAACGACGTGCTAAGCATGCCGATGCTGCTCTTTTTAGCACCCGCGCACGGATTTGTGTGAAAACGCGTTTTAAGCATGCACATGCATCTTTTGGTAGACGCGGATGAAGTTTTCTGCAAAACCACAAGATGTGCATGCAAATGGTGCTTTTGGCAGAACGCGCACGTGCATTTCTAGCAAACGACGTGCTAAGCATGCCGATGCTGCTCTTTTTAGCACCCGCGCACGGATTTGTGCGAAAACGCGTTTTAAGCATGCACATGCATCTTTTGGTAAACGCGGATGAAGTTTTCTGCAATCCACAATATGTGCATGCAAATGGTGCTTTTGGCAGAACGCGCACGTGGATTTCTACCAAATAACGTGGTAAGCATGCCGATGCTGCTCTTTTTAGCACCCGCGCACGGATTTGTGCGAAAACGCGTTTTAAGCATGCATATGCATCTTTTGGTAGACGCGGATGAAGTTTTCTGCAAAACCACAAGATGTGCATGCAAATGGTGCTTTTGGCAGAACGCGCACGTGGATTTCTACCAAACGACGTGCTAAGCATGCCGATGCTGCTCTTTTTAGCACCCGCGCACAGATTTGTGCGAAAACGCGTTTTAAGCATGCACATGCATCTTTTGGTCGACGCGGATGAAGTTTTCTGCAAAACCACAAGATGTGCATGCAAATGGTGCTTTTGGCAGAACGCGCACGCGGATTTCTACCAAACGACGTGCTAAGCATGCCGATGCTGCTCTATTTAGCACCCGCGCACGGATTTGTGCGAAAACGCATTTTAAGCATGCACATGCATCTTTTGGTAGACGCGGATGAAGTTTTCTGCAAAACCACAAGATGTGCATGCAAATGGTGCTTTTGGCAGAACGCGCACGTGGATTTCTACCAAACGACGTGCTAAGCATGCCGATGCTGCTCTCTTTAGCACCCGCGCACGGATTTGTGCGAAAACGCGTTTTAAGCATGCACATGCATCATTTGGTAGACGCGGATGAAGTTTTCAGCAAAACCACAATATGTGCATGCAAATGGTGCTTTTGGCAGAACGTGCACGTGGATTTCTACCAAACGACGTGCTAAGCATGCCGATGCTGCTCTTTTTCGCACCCGCGCACGGATTTGTGCGAAAAAGCGTTTTAAGCATGCACATGCATCTTTTGGTAGACGCGGATGAAGTTTTCTGCAAAACCACAAGATGTGCATGCAAATGGTGCTTTTGGCAGAACGCGCACGTGGATTTCTACCAAACGACGTGCTAAGCATGCCGATGCTGCTCTTTTTAGCACCCGCGCACGGATTTGTGTGAAAACGCGTTTTAAGCATGCACATGCATCTTTTGGTAGACGCGGATGAAGTTTTCTGCAAAACCACAAGATGTGCATGCAAATGGTGCTTTTGGCAGAACGCGCACGTGCATTTCTAGCAAACGACGTGCTAAGCATGCCGATGCTGCTCTTTTTAGCACCCGCGCACGGATTTGTGCGAAAACGCGTTTTAAGCATGCATATGCATCTTTTGGTAAACGCGGATGAAGTTTTCTGCAATCCACAATATGTGCATGCAAATGGTGCTTTTGGCAGAACGCGCACGTGGATTTCTACCAAACGAAGTGCTAAGCATGCCGATGCTGCTCTTTTTAGCACCCGCGCACGGATTTGTGCGAAAACGCGTTTTAAGGATGCACATGCATCTTTTGGTAGACGCGGATGAAGTTTTCTGCAAAACCACAAGATGTGCATGCAAATGGTGCTTTTGGCAGAACGCGCACGTGGATTTCTACCAAACGACGTGCTAAGCATGCCGATGCTGCTCTTTTTAGCACCCGCGCACGGATTTGTGCGAAAACGCGTTTTAAGCATGCACATGCATCTTTTGGTAGACGCGGATGAAGTTTTCTGCAAAACCACAAGATGTGCATGCAAATGGTGCTTTTGGCAGAACGCGCACGTGGATTTCTACCAAACGACGTGCTAAGCATGCCGATGCTGCTCTTTTTAGCACCCGCGCACGGATTTGTGCGAAAACGCGTTTTAAGCATGCACATGCATCTTTTGGTAGACGCGGATGAAGTTTTCTGCAAAACCACAAGATGTGCATGCAAATGGTGCTTTTGGCAGAACGCGCACGTGGATTTCTACCAAACGACGTGCTAAGCATGCCGATGCTGCTCTTTTTAGCACCCGCGCACGGATTTGTGCGAAAACGCGTTTTAAGCATGCACATGCATCTTTTGGTAGACGCGGATGAAGTTTTCTGCAAAACCACAAGATGTGCATGCAAATGGTGCTTTTGGCAGAACGCGCACGTGGATTTCTACCAAACGACGTGCTAAGCATGCCGATGCTGCTCTTTTTTAGCACCCGCGCACAGATTTGTGCGAAAACGCGTTTTAAGCATGCACATGCATCTTTTGGTCGACGCGGATGAAGTTTTCTGCAAAACCACAAGATGTGCATGCAAATGGTGCTTTTGGCAGAACGCGGATTTCTACCAAACGACGTGCTAAGCATGCCGATGCTGCTCATTTAGCACCCGCGCACGGATTTGTGCGAAAACGCATTTTAAGCATGCACATGCATCTTTTGGTAGACGCGGATGAAGTTTTCTGCAAAACCACAAGATGTGCATGCAAATGGTGCTTTTGGCAGAACGTGCACGTGGATTTCTACCAAACGACGTGCTAAGCATGCCGATGCTGCTCTTTTTAGCACCCGCGCACGGATTTGTGCGAAAAAGCGTTTTAAGCATGCACATGCATCTTTTGGTAGACGCGGATGAAGTTTTCTGCAAAACCACAAGATGTGCATGCAAATGGTGCTTTTGGCAGAACGCGCACGTGGATTTCTACCAAACGACGTGCTAAGCATGCCGATGCTGCTCTTTTTAGCACCCGCGCACGGATTTGTGTGAAAACGCGTTTTAAGCATGCACATGCATCTTTTGGTAGACGCGGATGAAGTTTTCTGCAAAACCACAAGATGTGCATGCAAATGGTGCTTTTGGCAGAACGCGCACGTGCATTTCTAGCAAACGACGTGCTAAGCATGCCGATGCTGCTCTTTTTAGCACCCGCGCACGGATTTGTGCGAAAACGCGTTTTAAGCATGCACATGCATCTTTTGGTAAACGCGGATGAAGTTTTCTGCAAAACCACAATATGTGCATGCAAATGGTGCTTTTGGCAGAACGCGCACGTGGATTTCTACCAAATGACGTGCTAAGCATGCCGATGCTGCTCTTTTTAGCACCCGCGCACGGATTTGTGCGAAAACGCCTTTTAAGCATGCACATGCATCTTTTGGTAGACGCGGATGAAGTTTCCTGCAAAACCACAAGATGTGCATGCAAATGGTGCTTTTGGCAGAACGCGCACGTGGACTTCTACCAAACGACGTGCTAAGCATGCCGATGCTGCTCTTTTTAGCACCCGCGCACGGATTTGTGCGAAAACGCGTTTTAAGCATGCACATGCATCTTTTGGTAGACGCGGATGAAGTTTTCTGCAAAACCACAAGATGTGCATGCAAATGGTGCTTTTGGCAGAACGCGCACGTGGATTTCTACCAAACGACGTGCTAAGCATGCCGATGCTGCTCTTTTTAGCACCCGCGCACGGAGTTGTGCGAAAACGCGTTTTGAGCATGCACATGCATCTTTTGGTAGACGCGGATGAAGTTTTCTGCAAAACCACAAGATGTGCATGCAAATGGTGCTTTTGGCAGAACGTGCACGTGGATTTCTACCAAACGACGTGCTAAGCATGCCGATGCTGCTCTTTTTAGCACCCGCGCACGGATTTGTGCGACAACGCGTTTTAGGCATGCACATGCATCTTTTGGTAGACGCGGATGAAGTTTTCTGCAAAACCACAAGATGTGCATGCAAATGGTGCTTTTGGCAGAACGCGCACGTGGATTTCTACCAAACGACGTGCTAAGCATGCCGATACTGCTCTTTTTAGCACCCGCGCACGGAGTTGTGCGAAAACGCGTTTTAAGCATGCACATGCATCTTTTGGTAGACGCGGATGAAGTTTTCTGCAAAACCACAAGATGTGCATGCAAATGGTGCTTTTGGCAGAACGCGCACGTGGATTTCTACCAAACGACGTGCTAAGCATGCCGATGCTGGTCTTTTTAGCACCCGCGCACGGATTTGTGCGAAAACGCGTTTTAAGCATGCACATGCATCTTTTGGTAGACGCGGATGAAGTTTTCTGCAAAACCTCAAGATGTGCATGCAAATGGTGCTTTTGGCAGAACGCGCACGTGGATTTCTACCAAACGACGTGCTAAGCATGCCGATGCTGCTTTTTTTAGCACCCGCGCACGGATTTGTGCGAAAACGCGTTTTAAGCATGCACATGCATCTTTTGGTAGACGCGGATGAAGTTTTCTGCAAAACCACAAGATGTGCATGCAAATGGTGCTTTTGGCAGAACGCGCACGTGGATTTCTACCAAACGACGTGCTAAGCATGCCGATGCTGCTCTTTTTAGCACCCGCGCACGGATTTGTGCGAAAACGCGTTTTAAGCATGCACATGCATCTTTTGGTAGACGCGGATGAAGTTTTCTGCAAAACCACAAGATGTGCATGCAAATGGTGCTTTTGGCAGAACGCGCACGTGGATTTCTACCAAACGACGTGCTAAGCATGCCGATGCTGCTCTTTTTAGCACCCGCGCACAGATTTGTGCGAAAACGCGTTTTAAGCATGCACATGCATCTTTTGGTCGACGCGGATGAAGTTTTCTGCAAAACCACAAGATGTGCATGCAAATGGTGCTTTTGGCAGAACGCGCACGCGGATTTCTACCAAACGACGTGCTAAGCATGCCGATGCTGCTCTATTTAGCACCCGCGCACGGATTTGTGCGAAAACGCATTTTAAGCATGCACATGCATCTTTTGGTAGACGCGGATGAAGTTTTCTGCAAAACCACAAGATGTGCATGCAAATGGTGCTTTTGGCAGAACGCGGATTTCTACCAAACGACGTGCTAAGCATGCCGATGCTGCTCATTTAGCACCCGCGCACGGATTTGTGCGAAAACGCATTTTAAGCATGCACATGCATCTTTTGGTAGACGCGGATGAAGTTTTCTGCAAAACCACAAGATGTGCATGCAAATGGTGCTTTTGGCAGAACGTGCACGTGGATTTCTACCAAATGACGTGCTAAGCATGCCGATGCTGCTCTTTTTAGCACCCGCGCACGGATTTGTGCGAAAAAGCGTTTTAAGCATGCACATGCATCTTTTGGTAGACGCGGATGATGTTTTCTGCAAAACCACAAGATGTGCATGCAAATGGTGCTTTTGGCAGAACGCGCACGTGGATTTCTACCAAACGACGTGCTAAGCATGCCGATGCTGCTCTTTTTAGCACCCGCGCACGGATTTGTGTGAAAACGCGTTTTAAGCATGCGCATGCATCTTTTGGTAGACGCGGATGAAGTTTTCTGCAAAACCACAAGATGTGCATGCAAATGGTGCTTTTGGCAGAACGCGCACGTGCATTTCTAGCAAACGACGTGCTAAGCATGCCGATGCTGCTCTTTTTAGCACCCGCGCACGGATTTGTGCGAAAACGCGTTTTAAGCATGCACATGCATCTTTTGGTAAACGCGGATGAAGTTTTCTGCAAAACCACAATATGTGCATGCAAATGGTGCTTTTGGCAGAACGCGCACGTGGATTTCTACCAAATGACGTGCTAAGCATGCCGATGCTGCTCTTTTTAGCACCCGCGCACGGATTTGTGCGAAAACGCGTTTTAAGCATGCACATGCATCTTTTGGTAGACGCGGATGAAGTTTCCTGCAAAACCACAAGATGTGCATGCAAATGGTGCTTTTGGCAGAACGCGCACGTGGACTTCTACCAAACGACGTGCTAAGCATGCCGATGCTGCTCTTTTTAGCACCCGCGCACGGATTTGTGCGAAAACGCGTTTTAAGCATGCACATGCATCTTTTGGTAGACGCGGATGAAGTTTTCTGCAAAACCACAAGATGTTCATGCAAATGGTGCTTTTGGCAGAACGCGCACGTGGATTTCTACCAAACGACGTGCTAAGCATGCCGATGCTGCTCTCTTTAGCACCCGCGCACGGATTTGTGCGAAAACGCGTTTTAAGCATGCACATGCATCTTTTGGTAGACGCGGATGAAGTTTTCTGCAAAACCACAAGATGTGCATGCAAATGGTGCTTTTGGCAGAACGCGCACGTGGATTTCTACCAAACGACGTGCTAAGCATGCCGATGCTGCTCTTTTTAGCACCCGCGCACGGAGTTGTGCGAAATCGCGTTTTGAGCATGCACATGCATCTTTTGGTAGACGCGGATGAAGTTTTCTGCAAAAACCACAAGATGTGCATGCAAATGGTGCTTTTGGCAGAACGCGCACGTGGATTTCTACCAAACGACGTGCTAAGCATGCCGATGCTGCTCTTTTTAGCACCCGCGCACGGATTTGTGCGACAACGCGTTTTAGGCATGCACATGCATCTTTTGGTAGACGCGGATGAAGTTTTCTGCAAAACCACAAGATGTGCATGCAAATGGTGCTTTTGGCAGAACGCGCACGTGGATTTCTACCAAACGACGTGCTAAGCATGCCGATACTGCTCTTTTTAGCACCCGCGCACGGAGTTGTGCGAAAACGCGTTTTAAGCATGCACATGCATCTTTTGGTAGACGCGGATGAAGTTTTCTGCAAAACCACAAGATGTGCATGCAAATGGTGCTTTTGGCAGAACGCGCACGTGGATTTCTACCAAACGACGTGCTAAGCATGCCGATGCTGCTCTTTTTAGCACCCGCGCACGGATTTGTGCGAAAACGCGTTTTAAGCATGCACATGCATCTTTTGGTAGACGCGGATGAAGTTTTCTGCAAAACCACAAGATGTGCATGCAAATGGTGCTTTTGGCAGAACGCGCACGTGGATTTCTACCAAACGACGTGCTAAGCATGCCGATGCTGCTCTTTTTAGCACCCGCGCACAGATTTGTGCGAAAACGCGTTTTAAGCATGCACATGCATCTTTTGGTCGACGCGGATGAAGTTTTCTGCAAAACCACAAGATGTGCATGCAAATGGTGCTTTTGGCAGAACGCGCACGCGGATTTCTACCAAACGACGTGCTAAGCATGCCGATGCTGCTCTATTTAGCACCCGCGCACGGATTTGTGCGAAAACGCATTTTAAGCATGCACATGCATCTTTTGGTAGACGCGGATGAAGTTTTCTGCAAAACCACAAGATGTGCATGCAAATGGTGCTTTTGGCAGAACGCGGATTTCTACCAAACGACGTGCTAAGCATGCCGATGCTGCTCATTTAGCACCCGCGCACGGATTTGTGAGAAAACGCATTTTAAGCATGCACATGCATCTTTTGGTAGACGCGGATGAAGTTTTCTGCAAAACCACAAGATGTGCATGCAAATGGTGCTTTTGGCAGAACGTGCACGTGGATTTCTACCAAACGACGTGCTAAGCATGCCGATGCTGCTCTTTTTAGCACCCGCGCACGGATTTGTGCGAAAAAGCGTTTTAAGCATGCACATGCATCTTTTGGTAGACGCGGATGATGTTTTCTGCAAAACCACAAGATGTGCATGCAAATGGTGCTTTTGGCAGAACGCGCACGTGGATTTCTACCAAACGACGTGCTAAGCATGCCGATGCTGCTCTTTTTACCACCCGCGCACGGATTTGTGTGAAAACGCGTTTTAAGCATGCGCATGCATCTTTTGGTAGACGCGGATGAAGTTTTCTGCAAAACCACAAGATGTGCATGCAAATGGTGCTTTTGGCAGAACGCGCACGTGCATTTCTAGCAAACGACGTGCTAAGCATGCCGATGCTGCTCTTTTTAGCACCCGCGCACGGATTTGTGCGAAAACGCGTTTTAAGCATGCACATGCATCTTTTGGTAAACGCGGATGAAGTTTTCTGCAAAACCACAATATGTGCATGCAAATGGTGCTTTTGGCAGAACGCGCACGTGGATTTCTACCAAATGACGTGCTAAGCATGCCGATGCTGCTCTTTTTAGCACCCGCGCACGGATTTGTGCGAAAACGCGTTTTAAGCATGCACATGCATCTTTTGGTAGACGCGGATGAAGTTTCCTGCAAAACCACAAGATGTGCATGCAAATGGTGCTTTTGGCAGAACGCGCACGTGGACTTCTACCAAACGACGTGCTAAGCATGCCGATGCTGCTCTTTTTAGCACCCGCGCACGGATTTGTGCGAAAACGCGTTTTAAGCATGCACATGCATCTTTTGGTAGACGCGGATGAAGTTTTCTGCAAAACCACAAGATGTTCATGCAAATGGTGCTTTTGGCAGAACGCGCACGTGGATTTCTACCAAACGACGTGCTAAGCATGCCGATGCTGCTCTCTTTAGCACCCGCGCACGGATTTGTGCGAAAACGCGTTTTAAGCATGCACATGCATCTTTTGGTAGACGCGGATGAAGTTTTCTGCAAAACCACAAGATGTGCATGCAAATGGTGCTTTTGGCAGAACGCGCACGTGGATTTCTACCAAACGACGTGCTAAGCATGCCGATGCTGCTCTTTTTAGCACCCGCGCACGGAGTTGTGCGAAATCGCGTTTTGAGCATGCACATGCATCTTTTGGTAGACGCGGATGAAGTTTTCTGCAAAACCACAAGATGTGCATGCAAATGGTGCTTTTGGCAGAACGCGCACGTGGATTTCTACCAAACGACGTGCTAAGCATGCCGATGCTGCTCTTTTTAGCACCCGCGCACGGATTTGTGCGACAACGCGTTTTAGGCATGCACATGCATCTTTTGGTAGACGCGGATGAAGTTTTCTGCAAAACCACAAGATGTGCATGCAAATGGTGCTTTTGGCAGAACGCGCACGTGGATTTCTACCAAACGACGTGCTAAGCATGCCGATACTGCTCTTTTTAGCACCCGCGCACGGAGTTGTGCGAAAACGCGTTTTAAGCATGCACATGCATCTTTTGGTAGACGCGGATGAAGTTTTCTGCAAAACCACAAGATGTGCATGCAAATGGTGCTTTTGGCAGAACGCGCACGTGGATTTCTACCAAACGACGTGCTAAGCATGCCGATGCTGGTCTTTTTAGCACCCGCGCACGGATTTGTGCGAAAACGCGTTTTAAGCATGCACATGCATCTTTTGGTAGACGCGGATGAAGTTTTCTGCAAAACCACAAGATGTGCATGCAAATGGTGCTTTTGGCAGAACGCGCACGTGGATTTCTACCAAACGACGTGCAAAGCATGCCGATGCTGCTTTTTTTAGCACCCGCGCACGGATTTGTGCGAAAACGCGTTTTAAGCATGCACATGCATCTTTTGGTAGACGCGGATGAAGTTTTCTGCAAAACCACAAGATGTGCATGCAAATGGTGCTTTTGGCAGAACGCGCACGTGGATTTCTACCAAACGACGTGCTAAGCATGCCGATGCTGCTCTTTTTAGCACCCGCGCACGGATTTGTGCGAAAACGCGTTTTAAGCATGCACATGCATCTTTTGGTAGACGCGGATGAAGTTTTCTGCAAAACCACAAGATGTGCATGCAAATGGTGCTTTTGGCAGAACGCGCACGTGGATTTCTACCAAACGACGTGCTAAGCATGCCGATGCTGCTCTTTTTAGCACCCGCGCACAGATTTGTGCGAAAACGCGTTTTAAGCATGCACATGCATCTTTTGGTCGACGCGGATGAAGTTTTCTGCAAAACCACAAGATGTGCATGCAAATGGTGCTTTTGGCAGAACGCGCACGCGGATTTCTACCAAACGACGTGCTAAGCATGCCGATGCTGCTCTATTTAGCACCCGCGCACGGATTTGTGCGAAAACGCATTTTAAGCATGCACATGCATCTTTTGGTAGACGCGGATGAAGTTTTCTGCAAAACCACAAGATGTGCATGCAAATGGTGCTTTTGGCAGAACGCGCACGAGGATTTCTACCAAACGACGTGCTAAGCATGCCGATGCTGCTCTTTTTAGCACCCGCGCACGGATTTGTGCGAAAACGCGTTTTAAGCTTGCACATGCATCTTTTGGTAGACGCGGATGAAGTTTTCTGCAAAACCACAAGATATGCATGCAAATGGTGCTTTTGGCAGAACGCGCACGTGGATTTCTACCAAACGACGTGCTAAGCATGCCGATGCTGCTCTTTTTAGCACCCGCGCACGGATTTGTGCGAAAAAGCGTTTTAAGCATGCACATGCATCTTTTGGTAGACGCGGATGAAGTTTTCTGCAAAACCACAAGATGTGCATGCAAATGGTGCTTTTGGCAGAACGCGCACGTGGATTTCTACCAAACGACGTGCTAAGCATGCCGATGCTGCTCTTTTTAGCACCCGCGCACGGATTTGTGTGAAAACGCGTTTTAAGCATGCACATGCATCTTTTGGTAGACGCGGATGAAGTTTTCTGCAAAACCACAAGATGTGCATGCAAATGGTGCTTTTGGCAGAACGCGCACGTGCATTTCTAGCAAACGACGTGCTAAGCATGCCGATGCTGCTCTTTTTAGCACCCGCGCACGGATTTGTGCGAAAACGCGTTTTAAGCATGCACATGCATCTTTTGGTAAACGCGGATGAAGTTTTCTGCAAAACCAAAAGATGTGCATGCAAATGGTGCTTTTGGCAGAACGCGCACGTGGATTTCTACCAAATGACGTGCTAAGCATGCCGATGCTGCTCTTTTTAGCACCCGCGCACGGATTTGTGCGAAAACGCGTTTTAAGCATGCACATGCATCTTTTGGTAGACGCGGATGAAGTTTCCTGCAAAACCACAAGATGTGCATGCAAATGGTGCTTTTGGCAGAACGCGCACGTGGACTTCTACCAAACGACGTGCTAAGCATGCCGATGCTGCTCTTTTTAGCACCCGCGCACGGATTTGTGCGAAAACGCGTTTTAAGCATGCACATGCACCTTTTGGTAGACGCGGATGAAGTTTTCTGCAAAACCACAAGATGTGCATGCAAATGGTGCTTTTGGCAGAACGCGCACGTGGATTTCTACCAAACCACGTGCTAAGCATGCCGATGCTGCTCTTTTTAGCACCCGCGCACGGATTTGTGCGACAACGCGTTTTAGGCATGCACATGCATCTTTTGGTAGACGCGGATGAAGTTTTCTGCAAAACCACAAGATGTGCATGCAAATGGTGCTTTTGGCAGAACGCGCACGTGGATTTCTACCAAACGACGTGCTAAGCATGCCGATGCTGCTCTTTTTAGCACCCGCGCACGGATTTGTGCGAAAACGCGTTTTAAGCATGCACATGCATCTTTTGGTAGACGCGGATGAAGTTTTCTGCAAAACCACAAGATGTGCATGCAAATGGTGCTTTTGGCAGAACGCGCACGTGGATTTCTAGCAAACGACGTGCTAAGCATGCCGATGCTGCTCTTTTTAGCACCCGCGCACGGATTTGTGCGAAAACGCGTTTTAAGCATGCACATGCATCTTTTGGTAGACGCGGATGAAGTTTTCTGCAAAACCACAAGATGTGCATGCAAATGGTGCTTTTGGCAGAACGCGCACGTGGATTTCTACCAAACGACGTGCTAAGCATGCCGATGCTGCTTTTTTTAGCACCCGCGCACGGATTTGTGCGAAAACGCGTTTTAAGCATGCACATGCATCTTTTGGTAGACGCGGATGAAGTTTTCTGCAAAACCACAAGATGTGCATGCAAATGGTGCTTTTGGCAGAACGCGCACGTGGATTTCTACCAAACGACGTGCTAAGCATGCCGATGCTGCTCTTTTTAGCACCCGCGCACGGATTTGTGCGAAAACGCGTTTTAAGCATGCACATGCATCTTTTGGTAGACGCGGATGAAGTTTTCTGCAAAACCACAAGATGTGCATGCAAATGGTGCTTTTGGCAGAACGCGCACGTGGATTTCTACCAAACGACGTGCTAAGCATGCCGATGCTGCTCTTTTTAGCACCCGCGCACAGATTTGTGCGAAAACGCGTTTTAAGCATGCACATGCATCTTTTGGTCGACGCGGATGAAGTTTTCTGCAAAACCACAAGATGTGCATGCAAATGGTGCTTTTGGCAGAACGCGCACGCGGATTTCTACCAAAGGACGTGCAAAGCATGCCGATGCTGCTCTATTTAGCACCCGCGCACGGATTTGTGCGAAAACGCATTTTAAGCATGCACATGCATCTTTTGGTAGACGCGGATGAAGTTTTCTGCAAAACCACAAGATGTGCATGCAAATGGTGCTTTTGGCAGAACGCGCACGAGGATTTCTACCAAACGACGTGCTAAGCATGCCGATGCTGCTCTTTTTAGCACCCGCGCACGGATTTGTGCGAAAACGCGTTTTAAGCATGCACATGCATCTTTTGGTAGACGCGGATGAAGTTTTCTGCAAAACCACAAGATGTGCATGCAAATGGTGCTTTTGGCAGAACGCGCACGTGGATTTCTACCAAACGACGTGCTAAGCATGCCGATGCTGCTCTATTTAGCACCCGCGCACGGATTTGTGCGAAAACGCGTTTTAAGCATGCACATGCATCTTTTGGTAGACGCGGATGAAGTTTTCTGCAAAACCACAAGATGTGCTTGCAAATGGTGCTTTTCGCAGAACGCGCACATGGATTTCTACCAAACGACGTGCTAAGCATGCCGATGCTGCTCTTTTTAGCACCCGCACACGGATTTGTGCGAAAACGCGTTTTAAGCATGCACATGCATCTTTTGGTAGACGCGGATGAAGTTTTCTGCAAAACCACAAGATGTGCATGCAAATGGTGCTTTTGGCAGAACGCGCACGCGGATTTCTACCAAACGACGTGCTAAGCATGCCGATGCTGCTCTATTTAGCACCCGCGCACGGATTTGTGCGAAAACGCATTTTAAGCATGCACATGCATCTTTTGGTAGACGCGGATGAAGTTTTCTGCAAAACCACAAGATGTGCATGCAAATGGTGCTTTTGGCAGAACGCGCACGTGGATTTCTACCAAACGACGTGCTAAGCATGCCGATGCTGCTCTTTTTAGCACCCGCGCACGGATTTGTGCGAAAACGCGTTTTAAGCATGCACATGCATCTTTTGGTAGACGCGGATGAAGTTTTCTGCAAAACCACAAGATGTGCATGCAAATGGTGCTTTTGGCAGAACGCGCACGTGGATTTCTACCAAACGACGTGCTAAGCATGCCGATGCTGCTCTATTTAGCACCCGCGCACGGATTTGTGCGAAAACGCGTTTTAAGCATGCACATGCATCTTTTGGTAGACGCGGATGAAGTTTTCTGCAAAACCACAAGATGTGCTTGCAAATGGTGCTTTTCGCAGAACGCGCACATGGATTTCTACCAAACGACGTGCTAAGCATGCCGATGCTGCTCTTTTTAGCACCCGCACACGGATTTGTGCGAAAACGCGTTTTAAGCATGCACATGCATCTTTTGGTAGACGCGGATAAAGTTTTCTGCAAAACCACAAGATGTGCATGCAAATGGTGCTTTTGGCAGAACGCGCACGTGCATTTCTAGCAAACGACGTGCTAAGCATGCCGATGCTGCTCTTTTTAGCACCCGCGCACGGATTTGTGCGAAAACGCGTTTTAAGCATGCACATGCATCTTTTGGTAAACGCGGATGAAGTTTTCTGCAAAACCACAAGATGTGCATGCAAATGGTGCTTTTGGCAGAACGCGCACGTGGATTTCTACCAAATGACGTGCTAAGCATTCCGATGCTGCTCTTTTTAGCACCCGCGCACGGATTTGTGCGAAAACGCGTTTTAAGCATGCACATGCATCTTTTGGTAGACGCGGATGAAGTTTCCTGCAAAACCACAGGATGTGCATGCAAATGGTGCTTTTGGCAGAACGTGCACGTGGATTTCTACCAAACGACGTGCTAAGCATGCCGATGCTGCTCTTTTTAGCACCCGCGCACGGATTTGTGCGAAAAAGCGTTTTAAGCATGCACATGCATCTTTTGGTAGACGCGGATGAAGTTTTCTGCAAAACCACAAGATGTGCATGCAAATGGTGCTTTTGGCAGAACGCGCACGTGGATTTCTACCAAACGACGTGCTAAGCATGCCGATGCTGCTCTTTTTAGCACCCGCACAAGGATTTGTGTGAAAACGCGTTTTAAGCATGCACATGCATCTTTTGGTAGACGCGGATGAAGTTTTCTGCAAAACCACAAGATGTGCATGCAAATGGTGCTTTTGGCAGAACGCGCACGTGCATTTCTCGCAAACGACGTGCTAAGCATGCCGATGCTGCTCTTTTTAGCACCCGCGCACGGATTTGTGCGAAAACGCGTTTTAAGCATGCACATGCATCTTTTGGTAAACGCGGATGAAGTTTTCTGCAAAACCACAAGATGTGCATGCAAATGGTGCTTTTGGCAGAACGCGCACGTGGATTTCTACCAAATGACGTGCTAAGCATGCCGATGCTGCTCTTTTTAGCACCCGCGCACGGATTTGTGCGAAAACGCGTTTTAAGCATGCACATGCATCTTTTGGTAGACGCGGATGAAGTTTCCTGCAAAACCACAAGATGTGCATGCAAATGGTGCTTTTGGCAGAACGCGCACGTGGACTTCTACCAAACGACGTGCTAAGCATGCCGATGCTGCTCTTTTTAGCACCCGCGCACGGATTTGTGCGAAAACGCGTTTTAAGCATGCACATGCACCTTTTGGTAGACGCGGATGAAGTTTTCTGCAAAACCACAAGATGTGCATGCAAATGGTGCTTTTGGCAGAACGCGCACGTGGATTTCTACCAAACGACGTGCTAAGCATGCCGATGCTGCTCTTTTTAGCACCCGCGCACGGATTTGTGCGAAAACGCGTTTTAAGCATGCACATGCATCTTTTGGTAGACGCGGATGAAGTTTTCTGCAAAACCACAAGATGTGCATGCAAATGGTGCTTTTCGCAGAACGCGCACGTGGATTTCTACCAAACGACGTGCTAAGCATGCCGATGCTGCTCTTTTTAGCACCCGCGCACGGATTTGTGCGAAAACGCGTTTTAAGCATGCACATGCATCTTTTGGTAGACGAGGATGAAGTTTTCTGCAAAACCACAAGATGTGCATGCAAATGGTGCTTTTGGCAGAACGCGCACGTGGATTTCTACCAAACCACGTGCTAAGCATGCCGATGCTGCTCTTTTTAGCACCCGCGCACGGATTTGTGCGACAACGCGTTTTAGGCATGCACATGCATCTTTTGGTAGACGCGGATGAAGTTTTCTGCAAAACCACAAGATGTGCATGCAAATGGTGCTTTTGGCAGAACCCGCACGTGGATTTCTACCAAACGACGTGCTAAGCATGCCGATGCTGCTCTTTTTAGCACCCGCGCACGGATTTGTGCGAAAACGCGTTTTAAGCATGCACATGCATCTTTTGGTAGACGCGGATGAAGTTTTCTGCAAAACCACAAGATGTGCATGCAAATGGTGCTTTTGGCAGAACGCGCAAAAGGATTTCTACCAAACGACGTGCTAAGCATGCCGATGCTGCTCTTTTTAGCACCCGCGCACGGATTTGTGCGAAAACGCGTTTTAAGCATGCACATGCATCTTTTGGTAGACGCGGATGAAGTTTTCTGCAAAACCACAAGATGTGCATGCAAATGGTGCTTTTGGCAGAACGCGCACGTGGATTTCTACCAAACGACGTGCTAAGCATGCCGATGCTGCTCTATTTAGCACCCGCGCACGGATTTGTGCGAAAACGCGTTTTAAGCATGCACATGCATCTTTTGGTAGACGCGGATGAAGTTTTCTGCAAAACCACAAGATGTGCTTGCAAATGGTGCTTTTCGCAGAACGCGCACATGGATTTCTACCAAACGACGTGCTAAGCATGCCGATGCTGCTCTTTTTAGCACCCGCACACGGATTTGTGCGAAAACGCGTTTTAAGCATGCACATGCATCTTTTGGTAGACGCGGATGAAGTTTTCTGCAAAACCACAAGATGTGCATGCAAATGGTGCTTTTGGCAGAACGCGCACGCGGATTTCTACCAAACGACGTGCTAAGCATGCCGATGCTGCTCTATTTAGCACCCGCGCACGGATTTGTGCGAAAACGCATTTTAAGCATGCACATGCATCTTTTGGTAGACGCGGATGAAGTTTTCTGCAAAACCACAAGATGTGCATGCAAATGGTGCTTTTGGCAGAACGCGCACGTGGATTTCTACCAAACGACGTGCTAAGCATGCCGATGCTGCTCTTTTTAGCACCCGCGCACGGATTTGTGTGAAAACGCGTTTTAAGCATGCACATGCATCTTTTGGTAGACGCGGATAAAGTTTTCTGCAAAACCACAAGATGTGCATGCAAATGGTGCTTTTGGCAGAACGCGCACGTGCATTTCTAGCAAACGACGTGCTAAGCATGCCGATGCTGCTCTTTTTAGCACCCGCGCACGGATTTGTGCGAAAACGCGTTTTAAGCATGCACATGCATCTTTTGGTAAACGCGGATGAAGTTTTCTGCAAAACCACAAGATGTGCATGCAAATGGTGCTTTTGGCAGAACGCGCACGTGGATTTCTGCCAAATGACGTGCTAAGCATTCCGATGCTGCTCTTTTTAGCACCCGCGCACGGATTTGTGCGAAAACGCGTTTTAAGCATGCACATGCATCTTTTGGTAGACGCGGATGAAGTTTCCTGCAAAACCACAGGATGTGCATGCAAATGGTGCTTTTGGCAGAACGTGCACGTGGATTTCTACCAAACGACGTGCTAAGCATGCCGATGCTGCTCTTTTTAGCACCCGCGCACGGATTTGTGCGAAAAAGCGTTTTAAGCATGCACATGCATCTTTTGGTAGACGCGGATGAAGTTTTCTGCAAAACCACAAGATGTGCATGCAAATGGTGCTTTTGGCAGAACGCGCACGTGGATTTCTACCAAACGACGTGCTAAGCATGCCGATGCTGCTCTTTTTAGCACCCGCGCATGGATTTGTGTGAAAACGCGTTTTAAGCATGCACATGCATCTTTTGGTAGACGCGGATGAAGTTTTCTGCAAAACCACAAGATGTGCATGCAAATGGTGCTTTTGGCAGAACGCGCACGTGCATTTCTAGCAAACGACGTGCTAAGCATGCCGATGCTGCTCTTTTTAGCACCCGCGCACGGATTTGTGCGAAAACGCGTTTTAAGCATGCACATGCATCTTTTGGTAAACGCGGATGAAGTTTTCTGCAAAACCACAAGATGTGCATGCAAATGGTGCTTTTGGCAGAACGCGCACGTGGATTTCTACCAAATGACGTGCTAAGCATGCCGATGCTGCTCTTTTTAGCACCCGCGCACGGATTTGTGCGAAAACGCGTTTTAAGCATGCACATGCATCTTTTGGTAGACGCGGATGAAGTTTCCTGCAAAACCACAAGATGTGCATGCAAATGGTGCTTTTGGCAGAACGCGCACGTGGACTTCTACCAAACGACGTGCTAAGCATGCCGATGCTGCTCTTTTTAGCACTCGCGCACGGATTTGTGCGAAAACGCGTTTTAAGCATGCACATGCACCTTTTGGTAGACGCGGATGAAGTTTTCTGCGAAACCACAAGATGTGCATGCAAATGGTGCTTTTGGCAGAACGCGCACGTGGATTTCTACCAAACGACGTGCTAAGCATGCCGATGCTGCTCTTTTTAGCACCCGCGCACGGATTTGTGCGAAAACGCGTTTTAAGCATGCACATGCATCTTTTGGTAGACGCGGATGAAGTTTTCTGCAAAACCACAAGATGTGCATGCAAATGGTGCTTTTCGCAGAACGCGCACGTGGATTTCTACCAAACGACGTGCTAAGCATGCCGATGCTGCTCTTTTTAGCACCCGCGCACGGATTTGTGCGAAAACGCGTTTTAAGCATGCACATGCATCTTTTGGTAGACGCGGATGAAGTTTTCTGCAAAACCACAATATGTGCATGCAAATGGTGCTTTTGGCAGAACGCGCACGTGGATTTCTACCAAACGACGTGCTAAGCATGCCGATGCTGCTCTTTTTAGCACCCGCGCACGGATTTGTGCGAAAACGCGTTTTAAGCATGCACATGCATCTTTTGGTAGACGCGGATGAAGTTTTCTGCAAAACCACAAGATGTGCATGCAAATGGTGCTTTTGGCAGAACGCGCACGTGGATTTCTACCAAACGACGTGCTAAGCATGCCGATGCTGCTTTTTTTAGCACCCGCGCACGGATTTGTGCGAAAACGCGTTTTAAGCATGCACATGCATCTTTTGGTAGACGCGGATGAAGTTTTCTGCAAAACCACAAGATGTGCATGCAAATGGTGCTTTTGGCAGAACGCGCACGTGGATTTCTACCAAACGACGTGCTAAGCATGCCGATGCTGCTCTTTTTAGCACCCGCGCACGGATTTGTGCGAAAACGCGTTTTAAGCATGCACATGCATCTTTTGGTAGACGCGGATGAAGTTTTCTGCAAAACCACAAGATGTGCATGCAAATGGTGCTTTTGGCAGAACGCGCACGTGCATTTCTAGCAAACGACGTGCTAAGCATGCCGATGCTGCTCTTTTTAGCACCCGCGCACGGATTTGTGCGAAAACGCGTTTTAAGCATGCACATGCATCTTTTGGTAAACGCGGATGAAGTTTTCTGCAAAACCACAAGATGTGCATGCAAATGGTGCTTTTGGCAGAACGCGCACGTGGATTTCTACCAAATGACGTGCTAAGCATGCCGATGCTGCTCTTTTTAGCACCCGCGCACGGATTTGTGCGAAAACGCGTTTTAAGCATGCACATGCATCTTTTGGTAGACGCGGATGAAGTTTCCTGCAAAACCACAAGATGTGCATGCAAATGGTGCTTTTGGCAGAACGCGCACGTGGACTTCTACCAAACGACGTGCTAAGCATGCCGATGCTGCTCTTTTTAGCACTCGCGCACGGATTTGTGCGAAAACGCGTTTTAAGCATGCACATGCACCTTTTGGTAGACGCGGATGAAGTTTTCTGCAAAACCACAAGATGTGCATGCAAATGGTGCTTTTGGCAGAACGCGCACGTGGATTTCTACCAAACGACGTGCTAAGCATGCCGATGCTGCTCTTTTTAGCACCCGCGCACGGATTTGTGCGAAAACGCGTTTTAAGCATGCACATGCATCTTTTGGTAGACGCGGATGAAGTTTTCTGCAAAACCACAAGATGTGCATGCAAATGGTGCTTTTCGCAGAACGCGCACGTGGATTTCTACCAAACGACGTGCTAAGCATGCCGATGCTGCTCTTTTTAGCACCCGCGCACGGATTTGTGCGAAAACGCGTTTTAAGCATGCACATTCATCTTTTGGTAGACGCGGATGAAGTTTTCTGCAAAACCACAAGATGTGCATGCAAATGGTGCTTTTGGCAGAACGCGCACGTGGATTTCTACCAAACGACGTGCTAAGCATGCCGATGCTGCTCTTTTTAGCACCCGCGCACGGATTTGTGCGAAAACGCGTTTTAAGCATGCACATGCATCTTTTGGTAGACGCGGATGAAGTTTTCTGCAAAACCACAAGATGTGCATGCAAATGGTGCTTTTGGCAGAACGCGCACGTGGATTTCTACCAAACGACGTGCTAAGCATGCCGATGCTGCTTTTTTTAGCACCCGCGCACGGATTTGTGCGAAAACGCGTTTTAAGCATGCACATGCATCTTTTGGTAGACGCGGATGAAGTTTTCTGCAAAACCACAAGATGTGCATGCAAATGGTGCTTTTGGCAGAACGCGCACGTGGATTTCTACCAAACGACGTGCTAAGCATGCCGATGCTGCTCTTTTTAGCACCCGCGCACGGATTTGTGCGAAAACGCGTTTTAAGCATGCACATGCATCTTTTGGTAGACGCGGATGAAGTTTTCTGCAAAACCACAAGATGTGCATGCAAATGGTGCTTTTGGCAGAACGCGCACGTGGATTTCTACCAAACGACGTGCTAAGCATGCCGATGCTGCTCTTTTTAGCACCCGCGCACAGATTTGTGCGAAAACGCGTTTTAAGCATGCACATGCATCTTTTGGTCGACGCGGATGAAGTTTTCTGCAAAACCACAAGATGTGCATGCAAATGGTGCTTTTGGCAGAACGCGCACGCGGATTTCTACCAAACGACGTGCTAAGCATGCCGATGCTGCTCTATTTAGCACCCGCGCACGGATTTGTGCGAAAACGCATTTTAAGCATGCACATGCATCTTTTGGTAGACGCGGATGAAGTTTTCTGCAAAACCACAAGATGTGCATGCAAATGGTGCTTTTGGCAGAACGCGCACGAGGATTTCTACCAAACGACGTGCTAAGCATGCCGATGCTGCTCTTTTTAGCACCCGCGCACGGATTTGTGCGAAAACGCGTTTTAAGCATGCACATGCATCTTTTGGTAGACGCGGATGATGTTTTCTGCAAAACCACAAGATGTGCATGCAAATGGTGCTTTTGGCAGAACGCGCACGTGGATTTCTACCAAACGACGTGCTAAGCATGCCGATGCTGCTCTATTTAGCACCCGCGCACGGATTTGTGCGAAAACGCGTTTTAAGCATGCACATGCATCTTTTGGTAGACGCGGATGAAGTTTTCTGCGAAACCACAAGATGTGCTTGCAAATGGTGCTTTTCGCAGAACGCGCACATGGATTTCTACCAAACGACGTGCTAAGCATGCCGATGCTGCTCTTTTTAGCACCCGCACACGGATTTGTGCGAAAACGCGTTTTAAGCATGCACATGCATCTTTTTGTAGACGCGGATGAAGTTTTCTGCAAAACCACAAGATGTGCATGCAAATGGTGCTTTTGGCAGAACGCGCACGTGGATTTCTACCAAACGACGTGCTAAGCATGCCGATGCTGCTCTTTTTAGCACCCGCGCACGGATTTGTGTGAAAACGCGTTTTAAGCATGCACATGCATCTTTTGGTAGACGCGGATAAAGTTTTCTGCAAAACCACAAGATGTGCATGCAAATGGTGCTTTTGGCAGAACGCGCACGTGCATTTCTAGCAAACGACGTGCTAAGCATGCCGATGCTGCTCTTTTTAGCACCCGCGCACGGATTTGTGCGAAAACGCGTTTTCAGCATGCACATGCATCTTTTGGTAAACGCGGATGAAGTTTTCTGCAAAACCACAAGATGTGCATGCAAATGGTGCTTTTGGCAGAACGCGCACGTGGATTTCTACCAAATGACGTGCTAAGCATTTCGATGCTGCTCTTTTTAGCACCCGCGCACGGATTTGTGCGAAAACGCGTTTTAAGCATGCACATGCATCTTTTGGTAGACGCGGATGAAGTTTCCTGCAAAACCACAGGATGTGCATGCAAATGGTGCTTTTGGCAGAACGTGCACGTGGATTTCTACCAAACGACGTGCTAAGCATGCCGATGCTGCTCTTTTTAGCACCCGCGCACGGATTTGTGCGAAAAAGCGTTTTAAGCATGCACATGCATCTTTTGGTAGACGCGGATGAAGTTTTCTGCAAAACCACAAGATGTGCATGCAAATGGTGCTTTTGGCAGAACGCGCACGTGGATTTCTACCAAACGACGTGCTAAGCATGCCGATGCTGCTCTTTTTAGCACCCGCGCACGGATTTGTGTGAAAACGCGTTTTAAGCATGCACATGCATCTTTTGGTAGACGCGGATGAAGTTTTCTGCAAAACCACAAGATGTGCATGCAAATGGTGCTTTTGGCAGAACGCGCACGTGCATTTATAGCAAACGACGTGCTAAGCATGCCGATGCTGCTCTTTTTAGCACCCGCGCACGGATTTGTGCGAAAACGCGTTTTAAGCATGCACATGCATCTTTTGGTAAACGCGGATGAAGTTTTCTGCAAAACCACAAGATGTGCATGCAAATGGTGCTTTTGGCAGAACGCGCACGTGGATTTCTACCAAATGACGTGCTAAGCATGCCGATGCTGCTCTTTTTAGCACCCGCGCACGGATTTGTGCGAAAACGCGTTTTAAGCATGCACATGCATCTTTTGGTAGACGCGGATGAAGTTTCCTGCAAAACCACAAGATGTGCATGCAAATGGTGCTTTTGGCAGAACGCGCACGTGGACTTCTACCAAACGACGTGCTAAGCATGCCGATGCTGCTCTTTTTAGCACCCGCGCACGGATTTGTGCGAAAACGCGTTTTAAGCATGCACATGCACCTTTTGGTAGACGCGGATGAAGTTTTCTGCAAAACCACAAGATGTGCATGCAAATGGTGCTTTTGGCAGAACGCGCACGTGGATTTCTACCAAACCACGTGCTAAGCATGCCGATGCTGCTCTTTTTAGCACCCGCGCACGGATTTGTGCGACAACGCGTTTTAGGCATGCACATGCATCTTTTGGTAGACGCGGATGAAGTTTTCTGCAAAACCACAAGATGTGCATGCAAATGGTGCTTTTGGCAGAACGCGCACGTGGATTTCTACCAAACGACGTGCTAAGCATGCCGATGCTGCTCTTTTTAGCACCCGCGCACGGATTTGTGCGAAAACGCGTTTTAAGCATGCACATGCATCTTTTGGTAGACGCGGATGAAGTTTTCTGCAAAACCACAAGATGTGCATGCAAATGGTGCTTTTGGCAGAACGCGCACGTGGATTTCTACCAAACGACGTGCTAAGCATGCCGATGCTGCTCTTTTTAGCACCCGCGCACGGATTTGTGCGAAAACGCGTTTTAAGCATGCACATGCATCTTTTGGTAGACGCGGATGAAGTTTTCTGCAAAACCACAAGATGTGCATGCAAATGGTGCTTTTGGCAGAACGCGCACGTGGATTTCTACCAAACGACGTGCTAAGCATGCCGATGCTGCTTTTTTTAACACCCGCGCACGGATTTGTGCGAAAACGCGTTTTAAGCATGCACATGCATCTTTTGGTAGACGCGGATGAAGTTTTCTGCAAAACCACAAGATGTGCATGCAAATGGTGCTTTTGGCAGAACGCGCACGTGGATTTCTACCAAACGACGTGCTAAGCATGCCGATGCTGCTCTTTTTAGCACCCGCGCACGGATTTGTGCGAAAACGCGTTTTAAGCATGCACATGCATCTTTTGGTAGACGCGGATGAAGTTTTCTGCAAAACCACAAGATGTGCATGCAAATGGTGCTTTTGGCAGAACGCGCACGTGGATTTCTACCAAACGACGTGCTAAGCATGCCGATGCTGCTCTTTTTAGCACCCGCGCACAGATTTGTGCGAAAACGCGTTTTAAGCATGCACATGCATCTTTTGGTCGACGCGGATGAAGTTTTCTGCAAAACCACAAGATGTGCATGCAAATGGTGCTTTTGGCAGAACGCGCACGCGGATTTCTACCAAACGACGTGCTAAGCATGCCGATGCTGCTTTTTTTAGCACCCGCGCACGGATTTGTGCGAACACGCGTTTTAAGCATGCACATGCATCTTTTGGTAGACGCGGATGAAGTTTTCTGCAAAACCACAAGATGTGCATGCAAATGGTGCTTTTGGCAGAACGCGCACGTGGATTTCTACCAAACGACGTGCTAAGCATGCCGATGCTGCTCTTTTTAGCACCCGCGCACGGATTTGTGCGAAAACGCGTTTTAAGCATGCACATGCATCTTTTGGTAGACGCGGATGAAGTTTTCTGCAAAACCACAAGATGTGCATGCAAATGGTGCTTTTGGCAGAACGCGCACGTGGATTTCTACCAAACGACGTGCTAAGCATGCCGATGCTGCTCTTTTTAGCACCCGCGCACAGATTTGTGCGAAAACGCGTTTTAAGCATGCACATGCATCTTTTGGTCGACGCGGATGAAGTTTTCTGCAAAACCACAAGATGTGCATGCAAATGGTGCTTTTGGCAGAACGCGCACGCGGATTTCTACCAAACGACGTGCTAAGCATGCCGATGCTGCTCTATTTAGCACCCGCGCACGGATTTGTGCGAAAACGCATTTTAAGCATGCACATGCATCTTTTGGTAGACGCGGATGAAGTTTTCTGCAAAACCACAAGATGTGCATGCAAATGGTGCTTTTGGCAGAACGCGCACGAGGATTTCTACCAAACGACGTGCTAAGCATGCCGATGCTGCTCTTTTTAGCACCCGCGCACGGATTTGTGCGAAAACGCGTTTTAAGCATGCACATGCATCTTTTGGTAGACGCGGATGAAGTTTTCTGCAAAACCACAAGATGTGCATGCAAATGGTGCTTTTGGCAGAACGCGCACGTGGATTTCTACCAAACGACGTGCTAAGCATGCCGATGCTGCTCTATTTAGCACCCGCGCACGGATTTGTGCGAAAACGCGTTTTAAGCATGCACATGCATCTTTTGGTAGACGCGGATGAAGTTTTCTGCAAAACCACAAGATGTGCTTGCAAATGGTGCTTTTCGCAGAACGCGCACATGGATTTCTACCAAACGACGTGCTAAGCATGCCGATGCTGCTCTTTTTAGCACCCGCACACGGATTTGTGCGAAAACGCGTTTTAAGCATGCACATGCATCTTTTTGTAGACGCGGATGAAGTTTTCTGCAAAACCACAAGATGTGCATGCAAATGGTGCTTTTGGCAGAACGCGCACGCGGATTTCTACCAAACGACGTGCTAAGCATGCCGATGCTGCTCTATTTAGCACCCGCGCACGGATTTGTGCGAAAACGCATTTTAAGCATGCACATGCATCTTTTGGTAGACGCGGATGAAGTTTTCTGCAAAACCACAAGATGTGCATGCAAATGGTGCTTTTGGCAGAACGCGCACGTGGATTTCTACCAAACGACGTGCTAAGCATGCCGATGCTGCTCTCTTTAGCACCCGCGCACGGATTTGTGCGAAAACGCGTTTTAAGCATGCACATGCATCTTTTGGTAGACGCGGATGAAGTTTTCAGCAAAACCACAATATGTGCATGCAAATGGTGCTTTTGGCAGAACGTGCACGTGGATTTCTACCAAACGACGTGCTAAGCATGCCGATGCTGCTCTTTTTAGCACCCGCGCACGGATTTGTGCGAAAAAGCGTTTTAAGCATGCACATGCATCTTTTGGTAGACGCGGATGAAGTTTTCTGCAAAACCACAAGATGTGCATGCAAATGGTGCTTTTGGCAGAACGCGCACGTGGATTTCTACCAAACGACGTGCTAAGCATGCCGATGCTGCTCTTTTTAGCACCCGCGCACGGATTTGTGTGAAAACGCGTTTTAAGCATGCACATGCATCTTTTGGTAGACGCGGATAAAGTTTTCTGCAAAACCACAAGATGTGCATGCAAATGGTGCTTTTGGCAGAACGCGCACGTGCATTTCTAGCAAACGACGTGCTAAGCATGCCGATGCTGCTCTTTTTAGCACCCGCGCACGGATTTGTGCGAAAACGCGTTTTAAGCATGCACATGCATCTTTTGGTAAACGCGGATGAAGTTTTCTGCAAAACCACAAGATGTGCATGCAAATGGTGCTTTTGGCAGAACGCGCACGTGGATTTCTACCAAACGACGTGCTAAGCATGCCGATGCTGCTCTTTTTAGCACCCGCGCACGGATTTGTGCGAAAACGCGTTTTAAGCATGCACATGCATCTTTTGGTAGACGCGGATGAAGTTTTCTGCAAAACCACAAGATGTGCATGCAAATGGTGCTTTTGGCAGAACGCGCACGTGGATTTCTACCAAACGACGTGCTAAGCATGCCGATGCTGCTCTTTTTAGCACCCGCGCACAGATTTGTGCGAAAACGCGTTTTAAGCATGCACATGCATCTTTTGGTCGACGCGGATGAAGTTTTCTGCAAAACCACAAGATGTGCATGCAAATGGTGCTTTTGGCAGAACGCGCACGCGGATTTCTACCAAACGACGTGCTAAGCATGCCGATGCTGCTCTATTTAGCACCCGCGCACGGATTTGTGCGAAAACGCATTTTAAGCATGCACATGCATCTTTTGGTAGACGCGGATGAAGTTTTCTGCAAAACCACAAGATGTGCATGCAAATGGTGCTTTTGGCAGAACGCGCACGAGGATTTCTACCAAACGACGTGCTAAGCATGCCGATGCTGCTCTTTTTAGCACCCGCGCACGGATTTGTGCGAAAACGCGTTTTAAGCATGCACATGCATCTTTTGGTAGACGCGGATGAAGTTTTCTGCAAAACCACAAGATGTGCATGCAAATGGTGCTTTTGGCAGAACGCGCACGTGGATTTCTACCAAACGACGTGCTAAGCATGCCGATGCTGCTCTATTTAGCACCCGCGCACGGATTTGTGCGAAAACGCGTTTTAAGCATGCACATGCATCTTTTGGTAGACGCGGATGAAGTTTTCTGCAAAACCACAAGATGTGCTTGCAAATGGTGCTTTTCGCAGAACGCGCACGCGGATTTCTACCAAACGACGTGCTAAGCATGCCGATGCTGCTCTATTTAGCACCCGCGCACGGATTTGTGCGAAAACGCATTTTAAGCATGCACATGCATCTTTTGGTAGACGCGGATGAAGTTTTCTGCAAAACCACAAGATGTGCATGCAAATGGTGCTTTTGGCAGAACGCGCACGAGGATTTCTACCAAACGACGTGCTAAGCATGCCGATGCTGCTCTTTTTAGCACCCGCGCACGGATTTGTGCGAAAACGCGTTTTAAGCATGCACATGCATCTTTTGGTAGACGCGGATGAAGTTTTCTGCAAAACCACAAGATGTGCATGCAAATGGTGCTTTTGGCAGAACGCGCACGTGGATTTCTACCAAACGACGTGCTAAGCATGCCGATGCTGCTCTATTTAGCACCCGCGCACGGATTTGTGCGAAAACGCGTTTTAAGCATGCACATGCATCTTTTGGTAGACGCGGATGAAGTTTTCTGCAAAACCACAAGATGTGCTTGCAAATGGTGCTTTTCGCAGAACGCGCACATGGATTTCTACCAAACGACGTGCTAAGCATGCCGATGCTGCTCTTTTTAGCACCCGCACACGGATTTGTGCGAAAACGCGTTTTAAGCATGCACATGCATCTTTTTGTAGACGCGGATGAAGTTTTCTGCAAAACCACAAGATGTGCATGCAAATGGTGCTTTTGGCAGAACGCGCACGCGGATTTCTACCAAACGACGTGCTAAGCATGCCGATGCTGCTCTATTTAGCACCCGCGCACGGATTTGTGCGAAAACGCATTTTAAGCATGCACATGCATCTTTTGGTAGACGCGGATGAAGTTTTCTGCAAAACCACAAGATGTGCATGCAAATGGTGCTTTTGGCAGAACGCGCACGTGGATTTCTACCAAACGACGTGCTAAGCATGCCGATGCTGCTCTCTTTAGCACCCGCGCACGGATTTGTGCGAAAACGCGTTTTAAGCATGCACATGCATCTTTTGGTAGACGCGGATGAAGTTTTCAGCAAAACCACAATATGTGCATGCAAATGGTGCTTTTGGCAGAACGTGCACGTGGATTTCTACCAAACGACGTGCTAAGCATGCCGATGCTGCTCTTTTTAGCACCCGCGCACGGATTTGTGCGAAAAAGCGTTTTAAGCATGCACATGCATCTTTTGGTAGACGCGGATGAAGTTTTCTGCAAAACCACAAGATGTGCATGCAAATGGTGCTTTTGGCAGAACGCGCACGTGGATTTCTACCAAACGACGTGCTAAGCATGCCGATGCTGCTCTTTTTAGCACCCGCGCACGGATTTGTGTGAAAACGCGTTTTAAGCATGCACATGCATCTTTTGGTAGACGCGGATAAAGTTTTCTGCAAAACCACAAGATGTGCATGCAAATGGTGCTTTTGGCAGAACGCGCACGTGCATTTCTAGCAAACGACGTGCTAAGCATGCCGATGCTGCTCTTTTTAGCACCCGCGCACGGATTTGTGCGAAAACGCGTTTTAAGCATGCACATGCATCTTTTGGTAAACGCGGATGAAGTTTTCTGCAAAACCACAAGATGTGCATGCAAATGGTGCTTTTGGCAGAACGCGCACGTGGATTTCTACCAAACGACGTGCTAAGCATGCCGATGCTGCTCTTTTTAGCACCCGCGCACGGATTTGTGCGAAAACGCGTTTTAAGCATGCACATGCATCTTTTGGTAGACGCGGATGAAGTTTTCTGCAAAACCACAAGATGTGCATGCAAATGGTGCTTTTGGCAGAACGCGCACGTGGATTTCTACCAAACGACGTGCTAAGCATGCCGATGCTGCTCTTTTTAGCACCCGCGCACAGATTTGTGCGAAAACGCGTTTTAAGCATGCACATGCATCTTTTGGTCGACGCGGATGAAGTTTTCTGCAAAACCACAAGATGTGCATGCAAATGGTGCTTTTGGCAGAACGCGCACGCGGATTTCTACCAAACGACGTGCTAAGCATGCCGATGCTGCTCTATTTAGCACCCGCGCACGGATTTGTGCGAAAACGCATTTTAAGCATGCACATGCATCTTTTGGTAGACGCGGATGAAGTTTTCTGCAAAACCACAAGATGTGCATGCAAATGGTGCTTTTGGCAGAACGCGCACGAGGATTTCTACCAAACGACGTGCTAAGCATGCCGATGCTGCTCTTTTTAGCACCCGCGCACGGATTTGTGCGAAAACGCGTTTTAAGCATGCACATGCATCTTTTGGTAGACGCGGATGAAGTTTTCTGCAAAACCACAAGATGTGCATGCAAATGGTGCTTTTGGCAGAACGCGCACGTGGATTTCTACCAAACGACGTGCTAAGCATGCCGATGCTGCTCTATTTAGCACCCGCGCACGGATTTGTGCGAAAACGCGTTTTAAGCATGCACATGCATCTTTTGGTAGACGCGGATGAAGTTTTCTGCAAAACCACAAGATGTGCTTGCAAATGGTGCTTTTCGCAGAACGCGCACATGGATTTCTACCAAACGACGTGCTAAGCATGCCGATGCTGCTCTTTTTAGCACCCGCACACGGATTTGTGCGAAAACGCGTTTTAAGCATGCACATGCATCTTTTTGTAGACGCGGATGAAGTTTTCTGCAAAACCACAAGATGTGCATGCAAATGGTGCTTTTGGCAGAACGCGCACGCGGATTTCTACCAAACGACGTGCTAAGCATGCCGATGCTGCTCTATTTAGCACCCGCGCACGGATTTGTGCGAAAACGCATTTTAAGCATGCACATGCATCTTTTGGTAGACGCGGATGAAGTTTTCTGCAAAACCACAAGATGTGCATGCAAATGGTGCTTTTGGCAGAACGCGCACGTGGATTTCTACCAAACGACGTGCTAAGCATGCCGATGCTGCTCTCTTTAGCACCCGCGCACGGATTTGTGCGAAAACGCGTTTTAAGCATGCACATGCATCTTTTGGTAGACGCGGATGAAGTTTTCAGCAAAACCACAATATGTGCATGCAAATGGTGCTTTTGGCAGAACGTGCACGTGGATTTCTACCAAACGACGTGCTAAGCATGCCGATGCTGCTCTTTTTAGCACCCGCGCACGGATTTGTGCGAAAAAGCGTTTTAAGCATGCACATGCATCTTTTGGTAGACGCGGATGAAGTTTTCTGCAAAACCACAAGATGTGCATGCAAATGGTGCTTTTGGCAGAACGCGCACGTGGATTTCTACCAAACGACGTGCTAAGCATGCCGATGCTGCTCTTTTTAGCACCCGCGCACGGATTTGTGTGAAAACGCGTTTTAAGCATGCACATGCATCTTTTGGTAGACGCGGATAACGTTTTCTGCAAAACCACAAGATGTGCATGCAAATGGTGCTTTTGGCAGAACGCGCACGTGCATTTCTAGCAAACGACGTGCTAAGCATGCCGATGCTGCTCTTTTTAGCACCCGCGCACGGATTTGTGCGAAAACGCGTTTTAAGCATGCACATGCATCTTTTGGTAAACGCGGATGAAGTTTTCTGCAAAACCACAAGATGTGCATGCAAATGGTGCTTTTGGCAGAACGCGCACGTGGATTTCTACCAAATGACGTGCTAAGCATTTCGATGCTGCTCTTTTTAGCACCCGCGCACGGATTTGTGCGAAAACGCGTTTTAAGCATGCACATGCATCTTTTGGTAGACGCGGATGAAGTTTCCTGCAAAACCACAGGATGTGCATGCAAATGGTGCTTTTGGCAGAACGTGCACGTGGATTTCTACCAAAACGACGTGCTAAGCATGCCGATGCTGCTCTTTTTAGCACCCGCGCACGGATTTGTGCGAAAAAGCGTTTTAAGCATGCACATGCATCTTTTGGTAGACGCGGATGAAGTTTTCTGCAAAACCACAAGATGTGCATGCAAATGGTGCTTTTGGCAGAACGCGCACGTGGATTTCTACTAAACGACGTGCTAAGCATGCCGATGCTGCTCTTTTTAGCACCCGCGCACGGATTTGTGTGAAAACGCGTTTTAAGCATGCACATGCATCTTTTGGTAGACGCGGATGAAGTTTTCTGCAAAACCACAAGATGTGCATGCAAATGGTGCTTTTGCAGAACGCGCACGTGCATTTCTAGCAAACGACGTGCTAAGCATGCCGATGCTGCTCTTTTTAGCACCCGCGCACGGATTTGTGCGAAAACGCGTTTTAAGCATGCACATGCATCTTTTGGTAAACGCGGATGAAGTTTTCTGCAAAACCACAAGATGTGCATGCAAATGGTGCTTTTCGCAGAACGCGCACGTGGATTTCTACCAAATGACGTGCTAAGCATGCCGATGCTGCTCTTTTTAGCACCCGCGCACGGATTTGTGCGAAAACGCGTTTTAAGCATGCACATGCATCTTTTGGTAGACGCGGATGAAGTTTCCTGCAAAACCACAAGATGTGCATGCAAATGGTGCTTTTGGCAGAACGCGCACGTGGACTTCTACCAAACGACGTGCTAAGCATGCCGATGCTGCTCTTTTTAGCACCCGCGCACGGATTTGTGCGAAAACGCGTTTTAAGCATGCACATGCACCTTTTGGTAGACGCGGATGAAGTTTTCTGCGAAACCACAAGATGTGCATGCAAATGGTGCTTTTGGCAGAACGCGCACGTGGATTTCTACCAAACCACGTGCTAAGCATGCCGATGCTGCTCTTTTTAGCACCCGCGCACGGATTTGTGCGACAACGCGTTTTAGGCATGCACATGCATCTTTTGGTAGACGCGGATGAAGTTTCTGCAAAACCACAAGATGTGCATGCAAATGGTGCTTTTGGCAGAACGCGCACGTGGATTTCTACCAAACGACGTGCTAAGCATGCCGATGCTGCTCTTTTTAGCACCCGCGCACGGATTTGTGCGAAAACGCGTTTTAAGCATGCACATGCATCTTTTGGTAGACGCGGATGAAGTTTTCTGCAAAACCACAAGATGTGCATGCAAATGGTGCTTTTGGCAGAACGCGCACGTGGATTTCTACCAAACGACGTGCTAAGCATGCCGATGCTGCTCTTTTTAGCACCCGCGCACGGATTTGTGCGAAAACGCGTTTTAAGCATGCACATGCATCTTTGGTAGACGCGGATGAAGTTTTCTGCAAAACCACAAGATGTGCATGCAAATGGTGCTTTTGGCAGAACGCGCACGTGGATTTCTACCAAACGACGTGCTAAGCATGCCGATGCTGCTTTTTTTAGCACCCGCGCACGGATTTGTGCGAAAACGCGTTTTAAGCATGCACATGCATCTTTTGGTAGACGCGGATGAAGTTTTCTGCAAAACCACAAGATGTGCATGCAAATGGTGCTTTTGGCAGAACGCGCACGTGGATTTCTACCAAACGACGTGCTAAGCATGCCGATGCTGCTCTTTTTAGCACCCGCGCACGGATTTGTGCGAAAACGCGTTTTAAGCATGCACATGCATCTTTTGGTAGACGCGGATGAAGTTTTCTGCAAAACCACAAGATGTGCATGCAAATGGTGCTTTTGGCAGAACGCGCACGTGGATTTCTACCAAACGACGTGCTAAGCATGCCGATGCTGCTCTTTTTAGCACCCGCGCACAGATTTGTGCGAAAACGCGTTTTAAGCATGCACATGCATCTTTTGGTCGACGCGGATGAAGTTTTCTGCAAAACCACAAGATGTGCATGCAAATGGTGCTTTTGGCAGAACGCGCACGCGGATTTCTACCAAACGACGTGCTAAGCATGCCGATGCTGCTCTATTTAGCACCCGCGCACGGATTTGTGCGAAAACGCATTTTAAGCATGCACATGCATCTTTGGTAGACGCGGATGAAGTTTTCTGCAAAACCACAAGATGTGCATGCAAATGGTGCTTTTGGCAGAACGCGCACGAGGATTTCTACCAAACGACGTGCTAAGCATGCCGATGCTGCTCTTTTTAGCACCCGCGCACGGATTTGTGCGAAAACGCGTTTTAAGCATGCACATGCATCTTTTGGTAGACGCGGAATCTGTCTCGCGTGTGT